>NC_056741.1:1260488028-1260617106 GCF_019279795.1 Protopterus annectens | reverse complement strand
ACTTCACAGCAGCTTATACAGAAAAACATAACTATTTACATTTATTTCAGGTGTTGCGTCTATGGGAAGACGCAAGATCTGAACTACTCTGTTAGGGTAAGGATGGACTAAAACAGTGGAGAAATTATGTGGTTAAATATTGGGAATGAAGGGCCAGGAGATGCTTGCTGAACAGCTAGGTCAGAAGGATTCTTAAGGGACTTAGATGCAGAGGCCTCTCCAGAACATGAGGCCAAAGCAGGGAATACCAAACTCATCACAAAGGCCAGTATGGGGTAATGAGAACAACCCTGGATCCTTTTGGCATAGCTTTCTTAATTAAGTGTAAGATTAGAGGAAATATGAAGAAGGCATAAAGTCCTGGAAGCCATTACCAGGAGTGCGTTGCTGGACCATTCCCCAGAACAGAGTTATAAGAGAGTACAATTTGCCACAACTGGAAATGGTCAGGGATGCAAACTGGTCACAGCAAGGCTTCCTCCAGTGATAGAACAACTTTAGACAACTGACTGCTTAAGAAATACTCTTGTGGTATCAGTAGATGCCGACTGAGCCTCTCTATTAAGGAAGAACTGGTTTCCCTGGGAGATGACTGGTATTCAGAAAGCTGATCCTGGACAAAGCACATTCCCATATGTTCAACACTTTTTTACAGAACTGGTAGGAGTGAGCTCCTCTCTTGCTCACACAACAAACTACACCCATGCTATCAACATTCATGGCAACAGTACCTTGTCGCAGGGAGTCCTGAAAGGCTTTGTAAAGTAAGAAAGTACAGTTGTGAAAAATCTTACCATAAATGTAGATGTCCTTCACTGTTGCATTATTCTTTACACAAGGGTATTCCCTGCCAAGGTTAGTCCAATGTCCTAACAGTATACCAAAGCCTTAGGAATTTACAGATGCTGTACATCACACATACGCTCTTCGCTCAAGATGTAGGGCATAAAGATGACATATGGCTATGCATACCTCAGAAATGGAAAGCCCCAGGAGGATTGATTCCTTGGGACTAGGAGGAACATGTGCATCCAGAAGGAGAAAAAAGAAATGAAGTCTTGGCCAGGAAGGCAGATGGAATAGAACAAAGCGAAAAGGGGGAGAAGGGAGGGATACAGCAAATACTGCAACAGTAAAAAGTGAAGAAAATCTACTGTTATGCTAAAATTTTAACTACTGTACTACGTCCTTCCATATCATTGTTGCAGTATTATTTATACAAGGGAGAGTACAAAAGCTCAAGAGAAAACTTGGGAGGAGGAAGGCGCAGAAAAAAACATGTAGGATAGCTGTCTTGCCTTGGAAACAACATCCAACTTGTAATGCTTAATGAAGGTATGGACGAAGTCCAAACAGCAGACTCAAAGATGGAAATGTTATCCAATCCTTTGAAAAGGGCACCAGAGGAGGCAACAGCTCTAGCTGAATGACCCTTTACAGAGGTAAAAAAACATTTACCATGGAACGAATAACAAAAAATATGGCCTTAGAGATCCAGGAGAATATACTTTGCTTAGAAACAGCCAAACCCAGAGATCTGGGATGAAAGGAAGCAGAGTTGCTTAGATCTGCAGATGGCCTTAGTCTTATCTGAATAATACCTGAGCTGCCTATGCAAATCCAAAATGTGAAGAACAGTCTCACTAGCAGACTGCGGAGAGAGAAAAAAGGAGGGCAAATTAACAGACTGATTAAGAAACAAGTCATTAACTACCTTGGGCATAAAAGAAGGGTTAGTACAAAGAGACCCCCTGTCCCTATGAAAAACTAAGAAAAGAGTAATAGCCATAAGTGCAGGGAGTTCAGAGACTTAGCTGGGGCAAAGACTAAAATAACAGTCTTCCAAGCACAACTTTGCAAGGAAGCTGAAGTTGCAGTCTTAAAAGGAGCCCGAGTCAAGCACAAAATTTAGGTCCCAGGAAGGTGGAATAGGCTTCCTGGCTGGCTTGATATGAAGGACACCTTTAAAAAAATTCTTTGACCTCAAACCTAGAGGCAAGAGGAAAAGTTCAAGGGCAGACTAGCAGAAAGAGCTGAAAGGTGAGCTTTAACTGAAGAATATGCCAACCCAGCACGGAGCAATTAACACAAATAAGACAGAATCAGAGGGATTCGCACTGAAAAGGAATCCCGGTTACAAGAAAGGCACCAGACAGAAAATCTCTTCCATTTGGACAAATACGATTTCCTGGTAGAGTTTCCTGGCCTCCTGCAGAACCCTAAGCACATCCTCAGAAAAGAGCTGCCTAAAAGGGATCAAAACCATGTCACCTACTGGATCAGTTGAAGAGTGGACAAATGAGGCTAGATCAGAGACCCCTTGTCTTGTGTGAGAAGCTCCACCCTGTAAAGTAACCTGTGGCAATTTCCCCTGGCTAAGAGAAGATGAAGGGGTAACCAGTGCTGTATGGGCCAAAAGGGAATCACCAGCAAGATTTTGGGGAAGTCTTGCTTGATCTTAAGCAGGACCCTCCGAATCAGAGGAAGGGGATCAGAGGAAGGGGATGGAAGGCATAGAGAAACACTCCCTTCCAAGGAAAAGAGATTGTGTATTCACCTTCCAGGCCAGAGGGCTCGGGTCTCCAGTACAGAAAACAGGAAGTTATCTGTTCAAAGGGGAGGCAAAAAGATCTATCTGTGGAGTTCTCCACTGATGGGCAATGTCCGGAAATGCATCTCTGTGAAGCATCCATTCATGAGCCTGTGTACTGTGTGAAATGGACCTGCTCAGAGAGTTTGCCACCATATTTTGCTCTGAAGGAATGTAGACAGCCATAAGAGTTACTCAATGATGGGCAGCTAGACCCCAGACCTGAAGAACAAGTCTGCAAAGAAGATTGGACTGTATCCCCCCTTACTTATTTATATACCACATCACCATGGTATTATCTGAGAAGACTGAGAGGCCCTGGAAGAAACGGAGAATAAAACGCCTACAGACCTAAAAAGAGAGCTCTCATCATCTTTATGTTGATGTGATCTGACCTCTGATGAGGCCAGAAACCCTGGACGTTGAGGGAACCAAAGGAGGCTCCCCACCCCCTATCAGAGGCATCTGAAAAAAACATTCCTGAGATAGGACTGGAGGTTAAAAAGGAAGTCTTGGGTTTAGGGAAAGCTGATTAATCCACCACTGAAGCTCAAGTTTGAGGAATGGAAGGAAAGGGACTATGAAACCCAGTGGTAGACCGTGTTTTAGGCACACTGACATGAAGAACCACTGTAGTTTTCTCATGTGGAGTCTGGCTAGAGGCAGCATAGGAATGGTGAAGGCCATGAATGCTACAACCCTGAGGAAATCCCTGTCTGAAAACAGAGGAAGAAAAGACTGAAAAAAAGCCTTTGGTGGAGTCAGGAATGCCAGAATAGGGTTGGTCTGGATCCGGCAACGGAGAAAATCATGATCTTGAGAAGGGACCAAGACTGATTTCTGAAAGTTTATGGTAAACCCTAGGCTTTGTAAAGGACAAAAAGTATACTGGGGGTGCTGAAGCAGGATGTTAGGGGACAAACCCTGAATGAATAAATTGCCTAAATAAGAAAAAGATCTGAACCCCTCTCATCCTGCAAAATGCAACGACAGAAGCGAGACGTCATGAATACCCTTGAGACAGTAGAGAGGCCAAAGGGCAAAGCAAAGAACCAAACATGCAAGTAATAAAACAGAGAAAAGTAAAAACTTCATGAAAAAGGGATGAATTGGGATGTGAAGATATGTATCCTTGAGGTCTAGGGCTACCCAGAAGAATAGGGAACATGGTTTGAAAGGATAACATCTGAAAGGAAGGGACCTTTAGAAAGGTGTTGAGATGAGAAAGCTCCTGAATAGGTCTCCAGGTACCTTCCTTCGTGGGAACCAGAAACATCCTCGAATAAAAACACTTTCCCTTCCTGGGCAGGGGACAACTTGAATGCTGCCCTCAGCCAAAAGGCCCTGAAGCAGTTCTAGAAAGAAAGGAAGCCGTTCCTGAGGAGCCTGAGAGATGCCCAGAAAAGAGGGAAGGGATTTGCACACCATGAAATATCCCTGGCAGATGATGGGACAAAACGAGGCCAAGTGACTCAACCAACTGGGGAGAAACAGGGGAAGATAAAAGGATAAGGGGACCTGACATAGGGAAAGGGGAAGCAAACTGTCAGATAGAACCTGGTTTGTCTTGAAAAGTAGGCTTCTGAGAAGCAGGAGTCTGAGTAGGCTTAGCAGGGGTACACACCTAGATTCCTTTTATCTCAAGAGGGCAGCAATGCTATCTGCGTACAAAAGCAGATTTGTATAGATAACTCCTCTGGAATTTAGGGATAGGAAACACAAATATGTTTCAATTCTTGCAAGGCCTTGCCTTTATCCTGGAGGGACTTAAAAGGTCCTTATTATCAAGAGGAGCATCCAACAATTTAGCTTTAATATCATCAGGTAAGGGCTGGAAACAAAGAAGCTAGGATTAACATCTCAAAACAGAACCAAATGCAGCAGCCCTAGAGGAAGCAACAACTGCATCATAACTACATTTAATAGCATGGCGAGCCACTTGAGAGGTAGAACCCAGTAAAGAAAGGGCAGAGCCCTTCCTTTCTGAATTAGGGAGGTCAGAAATAGAGACGCTGGAGAAAGAAGGGCTAAAAATCATAATTGATCATATGAGTCTGGTAATTAATAGCCCTAAAAGCCAGGGTGCCCTCAGTATACACCTTTCTGCCTAGACATTTCATGGCTCTAATATCCTTATCAGAAGAAAGTAGTTTAGTGGATGGCAAAAGTTTAGAAGTTTTGTCAGAAAAGACAGACACTACAGAAGAATCAGAAGGACAGCTGTACAAAACAAATTACCATGCACCTTGTAGACTCTGTCAGGTTTCTTAAGGGCTGGAGGTTGAGAATCAGTGGCAACAGAGGCTGCTGAAAAGGTATCGAACAGGGCAGCCACGACTGGAGGTGCAGCAGAAGGTTTTTGAGACTCCATCTGGAGGAGTTCATAATACCTCTTTTGAATATCAGAAACCTGAGAACAGTCCCATTTGAAATATTCCATTATTAAAGGAGAGTTCTTCTAAAGGAGAGTCTGGACTAATACAAATCTTCCTCCTCAAACCCATAATCCCAAGGGAGAAGGGATTTGAATACAATATGCCAAAGACTCTTCCCTAGAATCCAAATCCTCAGAGGACTCCTGTTTTCTAGGCCTCTTAAGAGTAAAGGACCAGGTACATAAACACCTGGAGGAGGCTTTAAAGCCATTAGGGCTTTAAACAACCCTTGGGTAAAAATGTGACATTCACAATGAGGAATGTATTTGTTTTTTGTTTTCTCTTCTAAGGAACGTCTACCCAAAAAACCCTAGGAGGTTTATACCCTTACCGATACTCAACCAATGTAGTATGATTCTCCTCCTAAACTAGAATTTGCGGTATCCCCCCTCAGCCCCTCAGATATAATCATCCAAGATTCCCCCTCAACATCCGGAGTAGATATTTGCAAAGCCTCCAAGGACATGTGAGAAGCTGGATTCATGCTGGCCTCCAACAGGGGCATGGCAGAGGAATCCAAAACAACTGGACAATCCTCCGGGCTTTCATTAGCCTCGAGAGAGATGCCTGGGGAGGTGGCACAGCAGCCAGATCACACCAGAGTTTTCTGGCATTTTTCTAGGCAAGTGGCTAATCTTCGGGATGGAATGACTCCATCACAGCACCTTGCACCAAAAATTTAAGACGACTTTTCTCCAGGTAAATGACAAGGAGTAGAGATTACTATGCAGGGTCTTAGGGACAAACACTTGGCAGATAGAACACTGCGTATGGTCACGAGAAGCACCCATACCAAAGAGGCACTGCTTGTTAGGATCTTTACGGGAATCTGCCTCCCACACTGACATCTCCCCTTTCTAGATGACATGTAAACACACCAAAATAAAAACAGAAATAGATCGGATGAAACCTCAACAGGGCACTTATCTGAAACACGGCTCGGTAACCAGCACAGAAGGAGCATACAGACAACCAATGATGGTGTTCAGACTGGCAGGAAAAAGGTTCTGAGATATGCATGTCTGTAGGTCACCTTTATACCCTACGCCTTCAGCAAAGTGCATACATGTGACATATGATGTCTATAAATTCCTAAGGCTTGGATATACTGGCCCAACATTGGGCTACCACTGGGCAGGGAATCCCCTTATGTAAAGAATACTGCAACAGTGATAAGGAAGGACATCTGCATTTTACTTCTCGAATATTAGTGAGCAGACTGGCTCATTTCTGACCATATTCTTTGGACAGCCTGTTCTTGAAAATACCCCCACCTCAGAGCAGCAGAATATGCCATGGCACTCAGGGAAGGGGGGAACTAAGAACAGACTGCCCTGAGTCAAGTTTAGAGCATACATCCCCCAGTTCAAGTGTGCATTTTGGATATCTTTACCAGTTGGAACATGGGATCCTTCACCAGATACCACTGAACTTTTAAAGTCTACTGCAATACTCCTGTAACATTTGGTACTTAGAATAATGTGAAATATACCTTCCATAAATTACAAGGCTTTAATGAATGAAGCATAAGGGACCAAATGAGTCAGCATGGCCTGATTTGCATTTTACATGGGAAGAATCCTATCAGCTGGAAGTAGATCCTTATAGGTCAGAGTGTCCAGCATGTATCTAAATGAACCTGAGCATCTGACAGGGTTCCATCTAGGATGTTGTAGCGTTTACCATGATTCTCAAGGACTGGAATTGACTGACAAGAGACTTCCTTAGACGGATTATACTTCCTATTGGCTACTGCTAGGAGCCCGTCATCCAGGAAAAGAAATACCTTCAGTGCGCAGCCTCTAGTTCATAGCAACCACATACAACAACTTGCCGATGCATTAGAGGCAGAGGACAAACAAACAGAAACAACTATAAGATGGTGATAAGTGGCTCCCACACAGAAGTATAGAGACCATCTGTATGCCTTGGCAGTTTTTATGTGAAGGTAGATATCCTGCAGGTCTACACATCTCATCCACTCTCTTGACAGCCAAAAAGTATGGACTACATTATGACTATGCAAAAAGAAATAGAGGATACATTTGTTTAGGTTGCTCATACCAAGCACAAGTCAGAGGTCCTTGGTCTTCTACGGAACTAACATGAACCTGGAGAAAGAAAAATACCCTATCTGATCTAGCAGGACCTTCAGGTGGCTCAATTTTTTAAGCAGTTTAATATAAATTTTCTTTCCTCATTCTTTTAATGAGGTGGAATTTCTGGCAAGGGAAGTGTGTGTGGTTGTGGTGGGGTGTGCATGACAATTATAAATTGTGCAGCCACTGGGAATTATTGTCCTGATCAACATATCCAACATAATGGTCAGCCATGCAGGTAAGTGGAGAGATAGATGGTGGCCCCTCCTAGGACCTCTATCATTTCTTTTGGAACCATAGCTGGCATGGACTATACTACAGTCTGTAAAATGGGCACGGATATTACTTGAATTCTATGCCAATGGCTGTGAAATCTTGCCCATATTTTTCCATCTGTTGCAGTTCAGCTTTAATGCGCTGACCTGCCAAAAAGGTCTGAGAAAGGTAACATTGGTGTCACTGGCAACATATGTGAAACAAACACAAGTCTAAAGGCAAAGGGCTGTGCTTCTACCTGCTATTCTCATTTACCATCCACAGAATTTTGTGTCCAATACTTGTTAAGATTTGTTACAGATGACATGACTGCCATCTGTGAAGGATGACAGGACTGCTATCTGGGACAAGAACTTCCACCTTGTAGGCTTCCAGAGATTTGCCCATCCTATAAGCCAGCTCTCAAACAAAACATAAAATGACAGCATTAGTTCACCACCAACAATGAAGGATGTATAAACTTACTTACCATAGCTCTCTATCCCAGTAGGCATGGGCAGCAGAAATATGCAGAGCAGGAGCCTTTTTAAGGGCCGATGTCAGCACTATGGAACTGAGCTTGGAGTCTTAGTCCAGTACACTCCATCCTTAGGAGCCTGGAGGATCTTGTCTTGCCTCATTGTGACTGATGCCACAACATTACAGTTTTCCCATGCTGTCCTTGTCACCAGCCACACCATCTTGTCAACTAAAAAAGCATTCAGGAAAACTGTTGAGAGTACAGTAGGCTTCCTGCAAGATGCACTGAGGAGAGGCTGTAGGGTCCGCAGACCATGCCCCATTTTGCCACACAGTCTCTACAACCTCCCTGGACATGAGGTCATAGGGAAGAATGGGAAATCAGTGCCCTTTCATCTTCATTGACGGCTAGTGTGGGAGACTCCAGAAAATAATCAGTGTGTCTCCTTTTGCAGTTATGCCTACTAGTAGGCCTCAGAGGATGACAATGAAGTGTGTGCTGCACCAGAATTATGTGAGTTGTATTGCAGGGGCTGATGTCCCCTCTGTCACAATCAAAGAGGTGATGGGAGGCCAAAGAACTTACAAGGGCATGTTTCTAGTACAGGCTGAAATTCATTCAGCCATCAAAAGCACCAAATGCAGCTCTGCCTGCAACACTGAAATATAAAACCTCTTTTCTCACAAAAACAAAGAAAAAAAATCTCTTGACAGTAAAACATGTAGTCTGAGGCCATTTCTCGGACACCAGATGCATTCATGGCAAAAGAGATCTACAGCAGAAACTTATAAGCAAACAACTGTGTAGAAGGGAAAATTTTGGTGACTTTGAAAAGTTTCAGATGCCAAGTTGACCAAAGGCCTCCAGGTTTAGTCGTAACTCCTGAGGTGGACTGACCTCCTATAATAATCCTCCTATAATAATCTAAACATAAATATTACACAATTGAATCCTCAAAGGACTTGCGACACAGAAATTATGAGCCAAGGCATTATCACTCACCAACTAAACAGGTACACGAAGTTCTCTCTTTTTGACAAGCTCCAAACACCATATATTTATGGTGCCTGACAAACATTACAAAGTTGAGGTCTGAAGTACAGATACTGCTGCATACCTAGCAAGTGGGCATGTGAGAAAAGGATTTGAGTAGTGGCAAAGCACAGCAATTAATTCACTTTGTCTAACAGCAAATTAGGGAATGTTCCAGGTAAAACTCTAATCCATCACACTTCCTGGAAGACCATATAACTGACAAGGGTGCAAGGCTGCATTCAATCACACAATCAGCCATCATACTTTTGCTATTCTGCTAATTAGGACAGTTACCCTGTAAACAGCAAATTCATTGCACTGTCCTAGCTGCAGACCTCAGGCTCAACAAGACAAGAGTTACAGTGGATATAAAAAGTATACACAACCCTGTTTAAATGCCACGTTTTAGTGATATAAAAAAACGAGACCACAATAAATCATTTCAAAACTTTTCCCACCTTTAATGTGACCTATAACCTGTACAATTCAATTGAAAAACAAATCTGTTAGGGGAAAAATATAAAAAATAAAAAATGTACAATAAGCTGGTTGCACAAGTGTGCACACCCTTAAACTAATACTTTGTTGAAGCAACTTTTGATTTAATTACAACATTCAGTCTTCTTGGGTACACACCTGCCATCAATTAGAGACTGATTAACCCCAAATAAAGTTCAGCTGTCTTAGTAGGATTTTCTTAAGCAAACCAGCAAAGACTTTAGGGAATGATTAGGGCGCTCAAAGCAGACTATGGCCAAACTTGCCACTAAAGCCAAAAATAACTGCAAATCTTTCTTGAAAACTAACAAATGCCCAACAATGTTCAGAGCCATTCCACAATAATGGCTCTCTAAAAACACAAGAGAAGAGTGAATCTGAAAAATCACTCTTCTCCCTTAAACATCTTTCTGCAAAAAGGACAAGCCCTCCCTATATCCCCCGAACTCATACATGTGTGTGTGTGTGTGTGTGTGTGTGTGTGTGTGTGTGTGTGTATATATATATAGATATATATATATATAGATATATATATATATAGATATAGATATATATATATATATATATATAGATATATATATATATAGATATATATATATAGATATATACATATACACAGACACATTCTCGTAGCCTTCTCAAAACCTAAGAAGATCTCACCCATGGGTCCCGAAAATGTATTAGGGTGCCTGATTATTAATGCCAAATATGGTCTATCTGAACCCCTACTTAATCTATTTAATCTAAGCCTCTCCACTGATTACATTCCTGAAGTCTGAAAAACAGCAGTTATAATCTCACTACACAAGGGTGGCCCAGCCACAGACCCATGGTAACTACAGACCTAGCAGTCTTACTAGCCTCATATGTAAAGCTATGGTGCATATTATCTCAATCAGGAAAGTGACAATGTTTTTAGGTACAGCACACTTGGTTTACTTTATTAAAAATACAACTGTAAAGATCTTATTTACAGTCTTGACCAGAATTTCAATTCAGCAGGGTTTGAAAACAAAGTTCCATAAGGGTATGACATAAAGCACTGTAATAAAACCTGAACCGAGTCAAATCAAGTTACAAGGAATACATGTGATCTTGGCGAGTGTGCTAGCACACTGGGCTGCTCTTGCTACTCATTTGTGGGAGGTGAATCACTTATCTGTGATCTGGTATTCCTCTAACAGCCTGCGCTGGAGAAAGGCATGGCTTATACAATCTTCTTCTTTCGGCTTTTCCCGGTTAGTGGTCGCCACATCGGATCACCTGTCCACTGATGATTGGCAGTGGAGTTTTACAGTGTCAAGTTGCCAGCCCGGAGCCCAACCTTCCACAGAAGGCACACACACACACACTCACACCTAGGGCCAGTTTAGAGTGTCCAATCCACCTGCAGCATGTCTTTGGGATGTGGGAGGAAACCAGAGCACCCGATGGAAACCCATGCGACCACAGGGAGGACATGCAGACTCCACACAGAAGGCACCCCAGCCGAGATCGAACCGGAGAACCTCTTGCTGTTAGGCAACAATGCCAACCACTGCACCACCGTGGCTGCCCGCATGGCTTATACAATGGATAAGTAAATTCCATCTGCCCAACAACTGTGGGACAAAGGCAAGTCTATCAAGTCCTGCTAACTTATGAGTGCATGATAACTACATGGGAGAAAGGACCTTCTGTTTATTAGTAATATGTACCTAAAAATGGCTTACAGTGGATTTGGAAAGAAGTCAAGTACTCTGATCAAGATTTCATGCAATTTCCTTACCAATTCCAGATTCATGTTTCCGAAAGTTTTCTCCAAATGACACCAGTCCAATAGAGATGGTCTGTAGGAAGGGGCGAATGGATGGTGTAAACTATAAAATAGAAATTTGAGGGAAAAAGTTCAGTTTGCTTACTATCAATACTACTATAATAAAAAGGTCAAAATTGCATATACAAGATATAGACCAAGTACAGTTGTGTAAATGGAACTTACCATGATAGTTGATGTCAATCTAACTGATCACTCTTGCAGTAGCCCAAGGTATATCGAGAAATAGTCTGATTAAAAAAATGTCCGGTGGGCATATTCTAAGTTTAAGGGTGCCTTCTACATGTTCCATCAGGAGCTTCAGCAAAGCTGCATATAAAAAGCCAGTTACAGTACTAAAAAGTTTCAGCGCTTTCCTGCCTCAAGAAGGGATGCTAAAGCTCAGAAAGGTAAACACTAGGGAAAAAAAAATAAAACATATAAACATACGTTAAAAAAAAACAGATAAGGCACTAGAAGGGGGATGGTGAGAGGGATAGCTACTGCTACAATGATCAATTAGAACATCTACTGTTATGGTAAGTTAACTTACACAAACATACAATTTTCAGCAGTAGATCACTATTACAGTAGATCAAGCTATTTGGGAAGACTGGCACAGCTTAGAAAATTTGGAGGAGGAGAAGAAAAATATTTATGAATCCAAGAGCCTCTAGAAAAGGGACCTAGAAAATCTCGTTCTGGACCTGCAAAGGAATCCAGTCTATAGTGCTTTGTTAAAATATGAACAAAAGACTAAGTTGCTGGCTCTAGAAAACTTTTAGAGTGCACCCGTTTCCAAAAAGCCACAGAAGTAAAGGCTGGCAAAGTAGCCTACCCTGCCTGGAGGTGACTTATGAGTGAGAATAGTAGAAGAAATGGCATGGGACAACCATTACGAATTGCCTGCTTGGACACCAGTTGTCTATGTTATCTTCACAGGAAACAAAAGTCGATTGGCCTTCACAAAGGATTTTATTATGTCCAAGTAGTATCTGATCTGCCTGTGGCCATAAAGAGTAAGTAGAATTCTTTCTCCCTTTTTGTAAGGTTCTAGAAATAATACCGGGAAAACAGACTGGATAAAGGTAAACTCAAACCACTGTGGAATAAAACGATTTGTTCAAAACTACAGCAAAAACCCCTCCCTCATGGGAATATTCTATCATATCTCCCATCCTAAAACCAAGTAAAGAGCCCAACCTTTGCACCCCATACACACCAATTTCTTTGCTTACCACAGATTACAAGACATTCATGTCTATCTTATTGGGCAGATTAAAGAATATTCTTTCAATATTAATTCATGAAGAACAAAATGGGTTTATCAAAAACAGAAAGGTACAAGATAATATAATTAGATTACTGTCCTTAATAGACTTGGCAAACAAGAAAAAAAGCTATTTAAGAAAAAAAAATTAGCTTTCTATTTTAAGCCCAAATATCGATAAAGCTTTCGACTCCCTAAGTTGGCCATATCCATTTAAAGCTCTGCAAAAATACAATTTCTCCCCAAACGTTATAGGATTAAACTATATGAAAAGACCATCGCCTCCGTTAAGATTGGATCTTCTCCATCTAGCTCATTTGAAATATTAAGAGATTCTAAAAAGGTGTGCCTCCTCTCCCCATTACTATTTGCCATGGCTATTGAGCCTCTTACAAATTATGTCAGAAATAATGACAGTGTTAAAGGCTATAGTGTCAGACAAATTATCTCCCAAGATACAACTGTTTGCGGATGACCTACTAATAGCTTATAATGATATTGAAAATTCAATAGATCACCTGTTACATAATCTAGACTTCTTTGCAAACATCTCTGGTCTAAAATTCAATCCCAACAAAACTCAGGCGGCACTTCTAGTGAATAACAATGTTACTATGAAATTTGTATCAAAGAGATAAACTGGGGGCAAGCATATTAAATATATCATTACTTAATCTAATTATAAAACAATCACTCCTCTAATTACCAACTTATAAAAAGTCAATTACTAGTCTAACAGACAGTTGGAACAGACTCTTCTTCACATTTGAAGACAGACTAACTTTAATCAAAATGATACTGTTACCTAAAATCTTATTCATTGGCCAAGCTCTAGTAATCCCCCCACCCGTCAAAATTAAACAGAAAATTAATAACTTATTATTCAACTTCCTTGGTATCACAAAAAAACAAGAATTTCTCTCTCTGGCACACCACAAGCTGGGATGTAGGAGGTATAAGGTTTCCAAATATTGATTTTTATTTAAAGTCCGCATTTATTAACAGTGTTGCTTTGGAATAATACTTCTTATACATCATATTGGAAATCAATACATGAAACCTTACTTCTTAGTAATAGGATATAGCTTGAACTATATACTGAAATGCATACAAACATCTTCATATGGATTTTAAGAATATATAGAATAAAAGGTCAAAACTTGTTCTTACACCTCTTATAAACCAAATATTGCTGTTTAAAAAGCTTATCTTTAATCAATTAAGAATTTATTAATAATTATGTTTCCTATTGCTTATACAAGTGAATGTCTGATATCTTTTAATACTCAGAAAATGTAAGAATTTAAAAAGGGTGACCTATTATATTGGAATCAATTTCTCAGCTAATAAAATAAGTTCTGCAGACTTTCTGATCAGCAGATATAGTTTGCAAAATTGCAATTGGCTGGACATCCAAACTTCTAAGGATTTTAAATACATACTAAGCTTGTACCCTCATTAGAGGAATACAATAAGAGTAACTTAAAAATCTTGGATTTTATCTCAATTAATAGCTCAGCCCAAGAACACTTCATACATATCTGTTATTTATAAAATTATCAGAAATGATTTTAACAAAACAGGTAGTTATGTACTCACCATAACGATCAATGTATGTGGTCCATCTCGCCTCACATTCTTTACTCATGGGTTCGGAGCAGAGAATCGGCTCCAACTCGGCCAATTTATTTTTCTAGCACAAAGTCTCTAATTGGCTGGGCTAACCCGGTATCTCAAGATGCACCTCGCCTTAGCCCCAGATCTAGTTTGCAGCCATTCCAGTCACACCCCACACACAACTGCCACTGGAAGGAGCTCCAGCCAGAACGGAAAGAAAAAACAACTGACATTGAAGGGTTCTCTGAGCTAAATTTTCCTCCAAATCCTACAGGAAGGGGGCAGGCGAGAGGGTACGTAAGAATGTGAGGTGGAATGGACCACATACATCGATAGTTAAGTACATAACTACCTGATGTTATGTGGTCCTATCTTGCCTACATTCTTTACTCATGGGACAGCTTCCCCAGCACCTCTATCCTGGGCGGCTCATAGGAAAATACTCCTGAGAACCGTGGAACCAAAGGAAGCCCGGCCCCTAGAAGCCACGTCTAACTTGTAATGAGTAATAAAGGTGTGCGGAGAAGCACAGGTGGCCGCAGCACAAATATCATCCAATGAAAGCCTAGCATGGTATGCTATTGATGTAGACACTGCCCTGGTAGAATGAGCTTTGACGGGAAAAGGTAAATTTCTGCCTGATGACGAATAGATAAAGGAAATACAATCTTCGATCCATTTAGAAATTGTGCTCTTGGAAATAGGACAACCTGTTCTGTTTTCTGAGAAGGACACAAACAGTTGATCAGACTTCCTAATATGCTTAGTCCTGTGTAAGTAGAATCTTGGTTGTCTGTGCACATCCAGCTGGTGAAATCTAAACTCTGCTTTATTGGAAAAGTTTGGAAAGAACACTGGTAACTTGCTAGACTGATGAAGATTAACGGTGGATGACACCTTCGGAATGAAGGACAGGTTAAGTCTCAGGGAAACTCTGTCCTTATGAAAGGTCAAACACGGAGGTTTAATGGACAAGGCTTGAATCTCTGATACTAGTCTGGCCGATGTAATGGCTATAAGGAAAGCCGTCTTCCAAGACAGAAATTTTAATTCACAGGTGGCAGCCGGTTCAAAGGGCGGTGAAGTGATGGCTTGTAACACAAAGTTTAGATCCCATGGCATAACAGGTTCTGAAACAGGAGGGCGAAGTAGCCAGGTGCCTTTCAAGAAGGCCTTACAAAGTTTATGGCCCATAAAAGAAGGCTCGTAAGATGTATGAAAATTGGAAATTGCAGCCAGCTGCACCTTAATGGTAGCAGGCGCGGAGCCCTGTCGGAAAAGCATGGCTAAAAAGTCTAAGACCGACGGAATTGGGGCTGTGAAGGGGTCCAAACCTTGGGCCTGAGCCCAAATGGAGAATCTCTTTCATTTGCTGGAATAAATCCTTCTGGTGGAAGACTTATGAGACGAAGACAAGATGTGTACCACCTCAGGTGAAAAGGAATGTCTTCTAACTAGTGATGGAAGTGGATCAGCCAGGCTGTCAACCTGAGGGTTCGCAAGGAGGGATGGAGCTGTCCTGACATGTGAATCAATAGGTCTGGCACTGGGTCCAGGGTCCAAAGACCGTCCACTGCGTACTGCTGAAAAAAGGGGAACCATACTTGTTGAGGCCAGTGTGGAGCAATTAGAATCATCCTGCTTCCCAAGGATATGGCTTTCTGAATCACTCTTGGTAACAGAGGAAACTGAGGGAACGCAAAGATCAGACCGAGGGGCCAATCGTTGACTAGAGCGTCCCTGGGTGACTCCCCCTGTGGGGGGATCAGTGTGAAGTACTTGCTGCATTTGGCATTGAGAGGGCTGGTGAAGAGATCGCAACAAGGCTGACCCCACCTGTTGAAAATTTGAACCGCCACTCGGTTGTTCAGGGACCACTCATAAGGCATCAGAATAGCTCTGCTCAGCCTGTCCGCTATCACGTTGGTCTTTCCCAGAATGCGAGTTGCCACTAAAAACCGTTGGGAAGACACTGTACAATGCCACACTCGCATGGCCTCTCTGTAGAGGGGATAAGACTTGGTTCCCCCCTGCTTGTTCAGGTACCACACCACAGACATGTCAGAGTGAATTGCAATCGTTCCCCGAGGAAGAGAGCTTTGGAGTGCCCGCAATGCTAGTAACACCGCTCTCATCTCTAGAACATTGATGTGCAGGTGTACCTTGTGATCTTGCCACGTGCCTTGGACCATCCTGCCAAGATAATGCCCCACCCACCCCATCTGGGAGGCGTCCGTGGTCACCGTGGCCACTGGAGACATAGGAATCAAGCTCCTCCCTTTGTCCAGATTGGTGGAACATAGCCACCAGCGGAGGTCCTGTTTGCACCGTTCCATGAGCAGTATCAAGTGGGAAAGAGGAAGTTTATGAAAGGACCATTGGGCCGAAAGGAGCCACTGTAGGATCCGCATGTGTAACCTGGCTAGAGGCACCAGCATGATGGTGGCAGCCATGGATCCCAGGAGCTGGAGAACTAACCTGGCCTGAACTCTCGAGGGGCAACAATGCATGAATCTGAGACTGCAGCACTCATTCTCTCTTGTGGCAGAAAGGCCCGCATTTGAATAGAGTCTAGCTTGGTGCCTATAAAAACAACACACTGTGAGGGCAGTAAGGCAGACTTTTCCCAGTTCAAGGTAATTCTTAGTTATTGACAAAGTGTAATGGTAGCCTCCCTGGCTTGAATGAGGAGATGCCTGGTGGGGGCGGTGAGAAGCCAGTCATCCAGATATGGAAACACCTGGAATCCCCGACGTCTCAGGTGAGCAGTCACCACTGCCAAACACTTGGTAAACACCCTGGGGGCTGTGGTGAGTCCAAAGGGCAGGGCACAAAACTGGAAGTGACTGGCTCCTAGCCAGAAGCGTAAGTGAGTCCTGGATGCCTTGTCCATCTTGATGTGGTAGTAAGCATCCTTGAGATCCATGGAGCACATGCATACTCCTTTTTCCAGCAAGGGAAAAATGGACTGAAGAGTGACCATTCGGAACTTGGACTTCAGAACGTAGTGATTCAATCGGCTGAGATCCAGAATGGGCCTCAGGTCCCCTGTTCTTTTTGGCACCAAAAAAAGTCTCGAGTAAGTTCCTGATCCGATATGGTCTGAGGGGACTGGTTGGATGACTCCTTTTTCTAGCAGCTTTGAAACTTCTAGTGCTGCTTGATCCTGTTGACTGGGTGGAATGTCCGGGATTCTTTTGACTGGAGGGGGTGTTGATGAAAAGGGGATAGTGTAACCTCCGGTAACTATTCAAAGCACCCAACGATCCTGGGTGATGCTTTCCCAGGCTTCCGGATGCAACGAAATTCGGCCCCCGACTGGCTTCGGAACAGCAGTCAGGCAATGCCTCAGGAACGCTGAAAGGAAGACCCGCGAAAGGAATTGCGGTCTCCCGAGTTGCGGGGGCCTCCTCTGCCTCTAGGACGGCATCTTCCAGAATAATTTCCCCCTCCTCTGCCTCTGGAGGGGGACTCACCTTGAGCGGCAGGGAAAGACTTCTGTGACTTCTTGAACCACATTTTCCCTCCTCTCTAAGCCTTGGGGTAAGGCCTAGAAGGAAGAGAGAAACGGGCCCCTACGGCAGATAGGGTCTTCCCATCCTGTTTGCATCTGGTGAGGGTGTCTTTCACTTTGGTCCCGAAGAGTGAGGACCCATCAAAGGGGGCGTCAGTGAAGGAAGACTTAAAGGCCTCCGCGAAATGACACAGGTGCATCCAGGCTTGCCTTCTGAGAGCTACACCTGAGCTAGCTGCCCTACTCACCCCTTCGGCTGCATAGGATACGAGCCTCATGGACGAATTGACAATGGAACAAAGGGTAGACAACTGGGCGTTAACAGTCTGCGCGACCACCTCAGGCATGTTACCAGTCATGTCTCCAAGCTCCTTAAGGAGATCTCTCTGGAGCGGAGTAAAATGACAAGGATAATTCAGTGACCGCAAAGTAAAGGTCGCTGAAGATAGGGTACACTTCCCATACTGGTCCATAATCCTGGACTCCTTGTTAGGAGGATGGACGGAAGAAGAAGCCTCTGCAACTTCCTGCTGAGTGGCTGCAGCCACCACCAAAGCATCTACGGAAACCCCTTTGGTCAGGAACTCTTTCCCCGGGGGAGCAGAAAGAAACTTATTTGGACGTCTGGGCACCGGTTCCATGGAATCAAGGGTCTCCCACACCCTTCGACAAAATCAAATCCAGGAGTTCATTGAAGGGTGGAGACACCCAGGAGGCAGAGGGTTGAGCTCCGAAGGCCTTGAGGAATACAGACTCCTCCTCAGAGGGGATCTTGGAAGGCCAGTCGCCTCTCTGCCTCAAGATTTCCAGGATATCGGAGAAAGACACATCATTGGAGGACGACTTAGGGGACCCCTCTGGCTCCTCGAGGTCGGTATCGAAGTGAGGGACTCGTCCTGGGAGTCTACGTGCTTCCTCTTGCACAACTTCTTTCTAGGGGGCTCCTCAGGCACCGACATTGAAGGGCCCTCAGAAAGTTGGGGACCGCTCATGGGGGTATCCTCAGACCTTCTGGCTCCGCCATCCACAAATAGGGGTGTGTCAGTGGCTCTAGCCAGGGTGTAGGGGGAATGAGTGACCAATCCGGGTGATGTAACTGACGATCTGGCCAGTGCGCTCCTCATGGCCTCGAAAGCAGGTCCCCCCAAATCCGAGGACCGACCCGTCTCGAGACCACAACCAGAGTTGGGGTTCCCTGAGCCGATGCACCGAGAGGGAGGCTCAGAAACGACAAGGGTTCCGAGGTATCCCCCTCTGGTCCGACTGAGAAAACCCAAGTACCGAAACCAGAGGATGGAACCGACCTGGTTGGAGCAGATGTCGGCTCGGATAAACTCGCAAGGGGTATTGGAGCTGACATGAGAACATCACTCGGTGCGGAGCACTCCGGCTCTGACGACACAGGGGTGCTCGGAGGAGGAATCATCGATACAAGAATAGGGACTTTCTCCGGAGCTGACTGGGCCAGAGCCGAGAACAATTTTACTAACACCGGTGACTGCAGGCGCCTCTGGACCACCCTATCCACATCCAAATCAGACAGCCGAGAGGATTTGGAGGAAATAGAAGGAGATCGGGATCTCCTACCCGGAGACTCAGGCTAACACTGGGTGACCGGCTCCAATAATAATCGGGGCCGAGGTCGACTCCAGTACATCAGATACCTCCTGCGGCCCCGAGGACAATGGAGCCAAGGAGGCAGTATCCACTTTCGAAACTTTCTCCGGGGGCTCCAAGGAGACAGATGGAGCCGGAGATCTTTTCTTGGCCTTGGAAGTCTTAGACTTGGCACTAGAAGAAGCGTCTAAGGACTCCACAAAAGAAGGTTTAACCAGGCCCTTCAAAATAAACTTATTTTTTCTTTCCTGCAGTACCCTCAGGCTAAAAGCGTGGCAAAAACTGCAGGACTCTTGCAGATGAATAGCACCAAGACAATAAACACAGATAGAATGCCCATCTGTGATGGACATCTTGTAGCCACATTTTGAGCATTTTTTAAACCCAGAGAGGTTATGGTCTTTCTGTTCTTTAGACATAATAGTTCACAGCACCCACTCAACTGACAACGACAGACACAAGAGGAAGGCGGGAAAAACCAAACCAAGAACAACCAAGGAAACTCTAATTTAAACATTTCTTTGGTGCAGCAAGGAAATCTAACTACCGACCAAACAAAAACACAAGTTTACACAAAAAACACACAGGAGAGGACTAGGGTCCTCTAATTTAAATGGGCCTAGCCCGCCAAAAAGAGGGATACCACAAAAAAAAAAAAAAAAAAAAAAAAAAAAAAAAAAACACACTACTCGCTCACACAGTACACTCACAATGAAAAACTAGCTATTAAAATAGCTTTTTACTAGAAACAGACTGCTAAAGACTTATGAAAAGTTTTGAAAGGGTACTTAGCCACAGCCAAGCGAGACTACGTCCTAACTCTACGAGCGGCAAACGAGATCTGGGGCTAGGGCGAGGAGCATCTTGGGATACCGGGTTAGCCCAGCCAATTAGAGACTTTGTGCTAAAAAAAAAAGTTGGCCGAGTCGGAGCCGATTCTCGGCTCCCAACCCGTGAGTAAAGAATGTAGGCGAGATAGGACCACATAACATCAGATGTTTCTTTTTTGGACTTATTCAAGTGAAGTTAACAGACAAGCATTCTCAGAAAAAGATAACAAAAAAAACTGTTTAAAGTCAGTGAAGGAATCCACATCTTCCCTGCTCTGGCACGTATACACATGGAAAGTTTTACATAGATGTTTTTTCACCCCATACAGACCAGCAATAATGTACAAGAAAGATGAAATGAAATGCTGGAGATGTGGACACCCTGATGCTGACTGGATACATATGGTTGTTAATTGCAAAATAAGTTTCCCCATTTTGGTTAGACTTTAAATATCTTTCTAAAGCTCTATGGAATGACAACTGTATAATTTCTGATTCCCTTATACTTTTCAATGTTCCTGAAGTCATTCCTAAAAAAACATTTTTTAATATGGTCTATCCTCTCTATAGCAAGAAAAATTACTAAAAATTGGAAATACCAATCTACTCCTGCCTTTAAAGTTGAGTTTATTCATCTTGTGAAATACATTTGTAAGAATGAGATTGCTACTATAAAAGCAATGACTAACACAAATCATCATTTAATTGCTTGGACAAAATTGTCTAATCTGATAGAGAAGTATTAAACGTTCTCCTCTGTTTATTGCTTTTTTTCATAGGTTCATAGGTTCATAGGTTAGTACTAAGCTAACTGCTCTTGTGAGCCACTTTAAGCCTAGCCAATTATCCCTTGTGAGACTCAAACCCTGCACTTTGTGCTTGTAAGGCAAACACCTTAACCATTAGGCCACCCTCCCAACCCCTTTATAGGCTTTGTATATAGTTTGTTTTTTCTTGTTACCATACCGTTAGGTTATTGTGTTATAAAATAAATAAAAACATTCTGGAAAAAACTGTGTGCCTATGAAAACAAAATGTGGTAAAGCTGACTCACATATGGAGCTTGCAATTCAAGATACTCTTCTTGCAGAAGTTAGAGCGCAGAGAAATTTACAATTAAGAACCTCAAAATACCAAGTGTCAGTTTCTCATACAACTTTAGATCCAGAGGAGGAGCCACCTTTTTTCTAGGCAGATGGAAAAATAAAACCCCTTCCAAAAATTGCTCGAGTTAAAAATAGGCAGAAAAGGGGGGTTTGAGGGGAATAAAAAGCAAAGGGCAAAACAGGATACTTGATAGAGTACAATAACTCACACAAATAATCATAACCCATTAGTATTTACCAAACTAGAAAATCTTCACCACTTACCCATTAACTGATTACCTATTAGCAGGTATTTAGTTTCCTTTAAAACCTGCTGCTCTTCCTCAAAAATTGTGCCAAAGCTTTAGAAAACTCAGTGCACTGAAGTATATACAGGTTACAGTCTACCAAAAGGCCCCATGTCTTAAGTGAATAAACTGAGAAAGTGGGGAATCTATGGTAATTGAAACAGCCTGCATCAAATTAAGGAATAACCACAGATTCCTGGGCCACAAAGGGGGGTAGCCAGCACCACTATCATTGGGTACTCCTCCTGGAATTTTAGAAGGACCCATGGTATCAGTCGAAAAGCACAGAAGAACATTCCCTTACATGGGAATGAAAACGCATCTACATTCCAGGTATGTTGCACAAAATCCCGTACCAGAATTTCTTTAACTGTCTGTTTTGAAAGGAGGCAAACTATTAAGGTGTTCCCCACAGTTTGATTCATTTCCTGGAAGACCCTCAATTGAAGTTCCCCTTGGCAATTGTCTGTCCTGGTCCTGATCAGTTTGTCTACTACAAAATCTTGCTCTGACTGAATGTATAAAGCCTGAAAAGTCAAAGGAGCAGAGATGCTACCTCCCAGGCATCACAACAATTCTGCAAAGATGAGATGAGATGTGACAGATTGCAGAAGTCTGGGGGACCACACATGATTTAATGTCTAAAAAGCATCAATAGCTGCCAAACCCTCTCTGAAATGCATGTGCTTCTGTCTGTCCTCCTTCCACACACCTTGCACTTTCAATCCTTGATATATTAACCTAAAAAGTGTCCGACAAGGAATGAGGGAGAAGAAGAGACCAGAGTTTTCAAAACACAAGCCAAGACTAACAAGGGGAAAAAGGGAGGCTGGGGACTCACATATGCACCCTTGCAGGCCTTAGCATACAAGCGAAATATGAAAGAGAACATCGGCTTTCACATTATATGTCAGGAGATAATGAGCCCTGCAAAAGTGGGCACATCCTCTCATGGTACATGTGATGGACTGGAAAAAGTTTTGTAATAAAGCTTTCATGCTTGGCTCCAAGGAATACAAGTCCCACTGATGTGGACAAAGCCTCTCATTTTACATGGCTTACAAAAACAGACAAAGTCTGGTGATAACCTCATAAAAACAGGCTTTTTCACAAGTGCAGACCACTCTATTAGATGAACCTGAATCTCAGGTGAAAATGAGATCTTAAATATAGTTCTACACTTGTAGCTCATAGTGTGTTGTCCTGTTTTGTCTGTTTGAAGTTAAAAATAAAAATAAAATTTTTTAACCAAGAATGAAGTTCCACTGGCTGCTGAGCTGGTAAACCTTCACGGGTCTTTCAGGAACATTCAATAAGGGAGTAATCTCTAAACTTTCTGATTGGCTCCTTGTTTTTCCACCACCCAGATTTTCTTCTAATCAGCTCCCATGGACCCTCCCGCCATTGCTTGTAACTACCTTTAAATAATCAACTATCGAATGTAATGCATTAGAAAAAGAACACTCATCCAATCTACCTGCTTAACTGAATAAAACTACTGGAAACTTCAACAAGGTGTCTTTATTCCTCCTGCAGGGAGGGTATCATATCAGAGTTTCCTGGATCTGCTAGCTAAAGTGATTTTATCTGGACTAATCTTTTACACTCTGTTTCTTGTTAGTCCTGCCACCCTCTGGATCACAAGTAGGATACCAGACTTCACTCGATCCCTCTGGATCACCTCTGTTTTCTGTTCGTCCTTGGTAAAACGACATGGGTACAAGTGATAGAAAGATATAGGGGAGGGAGGAGGATGGGGGGGCACCTTCATAAGGGAGACAAGAGAAAAACAGAAAAGGGGGATAAGATGATAGCAGCAGTTAGTGAATGAAGGGGCAGGAAGACGGATAGCATTCAAACCCCTACTGAAAACTGGATTAACACAAAATGAATGGTGGCCAAACACCATACTAAAAACAGCTGGTAAAAAAGGAGAGAGAGAGGAAGCAGAAATGTTGGAAAAGAAAGGAGAGAGACACTGAGGAAATAGGAAAATAAGGAAAAGGTGAAAACGTAAACATTTAAGTAGAGCCGAGAAGGAAGGAGACATGGGGGGGGGGGGGCAGATACAGGAAACTGAATGCAAGTCCTCAATATAGCATCGGAAATGCAGAAAATGCATAGGTGGGAGATCAGATGTTAAAAGAGTACTGCACAGATGGTATCTCACACAAAAACGATTAAAGGAAAATATTCAAGATTTTGGCTATGAATGACAGAAAAGGCAAGCATAAAACTTATGTTCTGGTAGTGTATATAGGCACAAAAGACCTGGACAGAGGCTCTGAAATTCTGGAAGAGGATATATGAAAATGAGGGACAAAACTACTGAGAATTTTGCTATTGGAGTATAGAAAATAAAGAGTGGGGATGGCAGGAAAATGAAATGTAAGCAGTAAGACTAATGGCAACAGAGGTGAAGAGTGTAACAGCCAGAAACTGGAAAACAAGGGGCAAGTGCCACAAAAAAAAAAAAAAAAAAACTGGATGGAACTACATATATATTGCAAGAAAAGTATAAAACAGAAACATGAGAGTGGTGGAAGAAAAAGAAAGGCAAGAATGGAAGGCATCTACTTACTACCAGTTGAAAGTAGGAAAGGGGGAGGATGAATGTAATTAGAATAGTAATGAAAAGCAGCAAAGCACTGGTGCAAAAAAGTGCACCGTGCATGAGGACTGCATAGTATGCAATTGTGAAAGGATATGAAAAAAGGTTAAAAAAAATAATTTTTCACACACTGAAAAAAAAAAAACATCCCTTCACATGTAAAACCGTTCAAAAATAAAATACATACTTCCTAGCTAAAGGAAAACATATTTTCAGAGAAAAATTTTTTTCTTCAGAAAAATTTAGTGGAAGTTTTTTTCCCTGAAGGGAACATGGCTGCCCAGTCTTGAAGGAATGCTAGCAGTCAAGCTCCTTAAAGGTTCGCTAGCAGACGTACAGCTCCGCAAAATCATGCAGAGGGAGTATTATTTGGCAAGAAAGCTCTGAAGCTTCTTGTTACTCTAACTACCTTTTATAGGGAGATTTGCTTCTGTGCAAGACAGTGTGTGGAAAGGGCAATTAAGGTTTGAATAGATGGCCAGTTGGTCAAATCCTTGGAAGGATACAACCTATTTAGCTTACGCCACTGCATCAGTGATTGAACATTTGAGCAAGGTACTTTTTAAATTTCAGCATTTTAATTCATCTTTCATTTTGTACCATCAGTCACAAGAAACTTCAGTTAAATGACATTAGTATCTATGCAGTGGTTTCCGAGAGTTAATCACTCTATACACTAAATGAGTTTCAACTACAGAGTTTTTACATGCGTCCTATACACAGGTCCAAGTAAAGATACTCATAGCTTTTACACAAGAAAAAGATCAGTCATTCTTAATAAAATGCATAATCAGAAACATGAAAGGCAGTGTAGAAGAAAAGTATATAAAGTACTGCATTTATACAACTTAAATAATTCACTTGCATTTCAGATAAAAGTTAATTCAGATAAAAGTTTCTATGCATCGCCTATTTACACTAACCTAAAGAAAACTAACCTATCTAAACTGTCCAACACTTATAACAATATAGCCAGATTTGTTACCGGAAATAAATTTAGGACTCATCACTGTCTAAACCTACAACATTTTCACTGGCTTGAACTAGAAAACTCATTGCTTCTTTCCCAACTTACATTTGTCCACAGGTTTTTCTACCATCCCAATAATACTCCAATACTATCCAACCTCTTTACTCCATATACCAACCTCAATTCACTTCGCTCCTCAAATAAACTTCTTGTAACCTTAACTAAAACTAATAACTGTGCTGGTGCTGCCCTTTTCTCCAACTCAATTGGTAAGTACTGGAATCATCTTCCTACTGAACTAACTTCCATTCCATCCTTGGCTCTCTAAGCAAAAACTCAAAATATACCTTAAAAAACATTGGCTATGCTCTTGCTTTAACCCTGATTAAACTTGCTCTACCTCCTCTCATTCTACTCCCTCTCCCTGCTAGCCTAGCACCTTCTCTACAAAGGCTGTCCTGCCTTCTCTACTCTTTTCTAGTAATTACTGGAATTTTAAGTTTGAATGTCTTTTCTTTGTTTGACTGCTAATTATCTTTTCTTGTCTAAAATGTTTATATTTAACTTTTGATCAAGTACATTATGTAGTTAGACTCGTAGAGTGTAGTATTGTAAACTAATTTATCTCTTGATATTATTCCTTTTGTATTATGTTACTATTTGTCTCTATATGGAGCTTTTCTCCCCGGGCCTCTGCTGAAAATGGAAATATATCCAGTCAGACTAGCCCGGTTAACAAATGTAAAATAAATAAAAAAAATAAATAAAATTGTTCTGGCAATCTGCATAAGACTATGTGGAGGTCACACAAAAAGAAGTTATGTACCTACCATAACGATCCATGTTAGTTGTCTTCATCTCGCCTTCTTTCTTGCTTGTTGGGATCGGAGCCGATCCTCGGCTCCAACTCAGCCATCTTCTATAGCTCAAGAGCTGTTTACTGGTCGAGGCTACCCCTTATCCCATGATGCCTAGTGCTAGCTACCCAGATCTCGTTTGTAATAGCTAACCCCAGATACAGCAAGAATAACCTGACCAAACTAACAGGTTGGGCATATCTGTTATACTCTCAAAATCAGTAGAGGAAACAAACCAGAAGATACTCAGCCGGTGAAGCCTAAACTCCTCTCGGACCAATAGGACAGGGGGATGGAGGGGGGGACGCAAGAAAGAAGGCGAGATGAAAACAACTAACACGGAACGTTATGGTAGGTACATAACTTCTTTATGTTAAGTTGTCTATCTCACCTTCATTTCTTGCTTGTTGGAACAGCGTCCCTAGCACCTACGATCCTGGGCGGCTCATTGGAACAAACTCTTCAGAACAGTGGAACAAAAGTTAGCTCTATTCCTGGAGGCCATGTCTAACTTGTAATGAGAAATAAAGGTATGAGGATTTGACCATGTGGCAGCGGCACAAATAGAGTCCATGGGCAACCTAGACTGGAAGGCTACAGAAGTGGCCAAAGTCCTAGTAGAATGACCCTTCGGTTTGGAAGACAAGTCTTCATTTCTTAGTTGACAGATAAAGGTAATAATGTGAGGCAACCACATGGACAGGGTCACTTTGGAAACTGAAGACCCTGTTTGCCCCTAGCATAGGAAAGGAAGAGTTGGTCCGACTTTCTTATATCCTTCGTTCTATGCAGGTAAAAATGAAGTGGTCTATGAACATCCAAAAGGTGTAACTTGTATTCTGCCTTATTGATCTAGTTAGGAAAGAACACTGGAAGGTCTATGGATTGGTTTAGATTGTTTTCTGAGAATACTTTAGGAAGGAAGGAGGGATTAGTTCTCAGAGCAACCCTATCCTTGTGAAAAACTAAGTACGGAGAAAAAATGCTTAGTGCTTGAAGTTCCGATACACATCTGGCTGAGGTAATAGCTACTAGAAAGAGAGTTTTCCAAGATAGAAACTTAAGGGAGCAGGAAGCTGCCGGTTCAAAAGGGGACATGATCAAGGAGGTTAGTACCAAATTAAGGTCCCAAGTAGGAGGGGGAGGAGGGGGATCTCTCACTGGGGGCCTAAGGAGAGTAGTCCCTCTGAGAAAGGCTTTACACAGCTTATGAGACATGATATTTAGATTGGAAAAAATAACATGATAGTTAGAGATGGCCACTAGTTGAACCCTGATTGTGGCAGAAGCGGACCCAGAGTGAAAAAGCTCAGTTAGGAACTCCAAGATCTCATGAACTGGGGCTGAAAAGGGATCTATGTTCCTAGCCTCAACCCAATAAGAGAAACGTTTCCATTTGCTAGCATACGTCTTCCTAGTAGCCGATTTGTGAGAGGATACAATAATTTCTCAGACGGCCAGGGAAATGCTGGGAAGCCTGGCTAGGGTTGGAATTGGCTACGGATGGAATTGGATCAACCAAGCTGTGAGCTGGAGTGTCTGGAGGGATCGATGCAGCTCTCCTGACTGATGAATCAGCAGGTCTGGAATAGGATCCAGGGTCCAGGGCTGCTCAAGGAGGCAACGGTGCAGGAACGGAAACCAAATCTGTCGAGGCCAGTAAGAGCAATGAGGATCACTTTGCAACCCAACAATATCGCTTTCTGTATGAGTTTGGGTATAAGAGGAAAAGGCGGGAAGGCATAAAGAAGTCCCTGAGGCCAATCGTGGACTAGAGCATCTCTGGGAGGGTGACTGGGAATCAGTAGAAGGGAGAAACAGTTGCTGCACTTGGTGTTGAAGGGGGTTGCAAACAGATTGCAGCAAGGCTGTCCCCATTTGTGGAAGATGGGATCCGCAACTACCTGATTCAGAGACCACTCATGAGGCATGAGAATAGCTCTGCTGGGCCTGTCCGCTATGACGTTGGACTTCCCAGGGATGTGCGTTACAATCAGAAATCGTTGGGAGGAAATCGCCCACTGCCAGAGTCTGAGTGCTTCTCGACATGGGGGATAGAACCTGGTTCCGCCCTGCTTGTTGATGTACCACACTACTGACATGTTGTCAGTCTGAATTGCAATGGTCCCAGGAGGGAGGGAGTCCTGAAGTGCTTGCAACGCTAGTAGCACGGCTCTCATCTCCAAGACGTTTATGTGCAGATGGTACTCGTAAGGCTGCCATGTGCCTTGGACTGTCCTGCCCTGATAATACCCCCCCCCACCCTATGAGTGTGGCATCCGTGGTCACTGTGGCAACCGTAGGGGGTTGGATGAATGATCTGCCCTGAGACACTAGTGGGGAGACCATCCACCAGGAAATGTGTCTTTTGCAAGTTTCTGTAATCATGATCATGTGAGACATGGGGAGTTGTTGAAAGGACCACTGTGTGAAGAGAAGCCACTGAAGGATTCTCATGTGAAAACGGGCCAGAGGTATCAGAAGAATTGCCGCCGCCATAGAACCCACAGTTTGAAGGACCAACCGGACTTGTACCTTTTTGCATTGCATGAGGATATGAACTTGCTGCCGAATCGTGGCCACTCTGTCCGGTGGTAGCCTTGCAGACATACTTTTTGTATCTAGATCTGCTCCTATATAGGTAATAGATTGACAGGGCAACAAGGCAGATTTTTCGAAATTTATAGTAATGCCTAACTGGGCACAAATTGCGATTGTATAGTCCCTGGCTTGAAGGAGTTAATGCCTGGTAGTAGCAGTAAGGAGCCAGTCTAGATAAGGAAACACCTGGAATCCTTGACGCCTCAGGTGAGCCATGACCACTGCCATACATTTGGTGAATACCCTGGGGGCTATGGTGAGACCAAAGGGCAGAGCTCCGAACTGATAATGACTGGCTCCCAGCCGGAAGCGAAGGAATCTCCTGGAGCGCCTGTCCATCTTGATGTGATAGTACACATCCTGGAGATCTACTGAGCACATCCAATTGTCCTGACCCAAGAAGGGTAGAATGGACTGAAGCGTGACCATCCGAAAGCTTGTTCTTTGAACAGACTTATTTAGCCTGCTGAGATCCAAAATTGGTCTCCAGTCCCCTGTCTTTTTTGGTACCAAAAAGAACCTTGAGTAAGTTCCGGATCAGAGTTGGTCTGCTGAGACTTCCTGGATGACTCTTTTCTAGCAGTCTTGAAATTTCTCTGACTGCTTGGGCCCTCAGATTGGGTGGAACATCTGGGGGGGATTTGCTTGACGATAGGGGTGATTGGAAGAAGGGAATTACATAGCCTCCGGATATGATGGAGTGTACCCATTTGTCTTGCCAGGCTTTTGGGTACAGTGAAAGTCTTCCCCCAACTGCCTCCAGAGGCGGGCATCCAGGCAACCCTTCAGGGATGCTGGAAGGGCTTGTCAGAGAAAGATTCTTTGCTGCCCTGGTTCTGCGGACCCCCTCTGCCTCGAGGGCGGCGTCTGTTATTTCCTCCTCTGCCGCTGGAGGAAAAATCACTACGTTTATCAGGTGAGGCTCCCTGGGATTTCCAAAACCACATTTTTCCACTCTTCTGACCTTTGGGATATGGTCTGGAAGGAGTGGAAAAACGTACTCCCACGGCAAAGAGAGTCTTGCCTTCCTGTTCACACCTAGTGAGAGTGTCCTTCACCTGTGGTCCAAAGAGAAATGAACCGTCAAAGGGGGTGTTGGTGAATGACGCTCTAAAGGGCTCCGCAAAATTACACAGCTGCATCCATGCGTGTCTCCCAAGGGCCACGCCTGTACCTGCGGCTCTACTCGCACCATCAGCTGCATAGGAAATGAGCCTCATGGAGGAATTAACTATCGAATTAAGGGTCGCCAGCTGAGAAGCTACTTTAGCTTGAACCCCTTCAGCTGATGGATCCTGGAGGGCATCTCCAAGCTCTTTCAGGAGATCCCTCTGTAGCCTGGTAAAATGGCATAAGTAATTCAGTGACCTCATGGAGAAGATCGCTGAAGCAAACATTCACTTCCCATATCTGTCCATAGTCCTAGACTCCTTGTTAGGAGGATGGACAGAGGAAGAAGTTTCCACTAATTCCTTTTTAGTGGCCGCTGCTACTACCATGGCATCCACGGGAACACCCGTGGTAAGGAACTGTTTGTCAGGGGGTGCAGTGATAAACTTGCCGGGCCTCCTCGGGGTTGGTTCCACTGTATCCGGGGCTGACCAAGCCCTTCGAGCCACCACAGATATTAGTGGATCGAAGGGCGGAGACACCCAGTAGGTGGAAGGGTGGGAACCAAACGCATCCAGGAATACTGATTCATCCTCAGTAGGGGCTAGGGCAGTCCAGTTCCCCCTCTGCCTAAGCATTTCTAGGATGTCCGAAAAGGAAACCTCCTCACAGGGGGATCTCGGGGACCCTTCCGATTCATTCAAATCCGTATCCGAAGTGACAGACTCAGGGAAGGCAATGTGCTTCATCTTGCACTTCCCTGATCATTCAGAGGATGCCCATCGGAAGAGGGAGGCCTCGGAATAAGAGTAAACACCCAGTGGGGTGCTCTGGAGCATCGGTTCCCCATGCTTGGGGTCTGGAGGAGGGACAGAGGTTGACGCAGGCACTACAGGGGACTGAGTCAGTGGGGTCGAACGTGGTGCCACGATGCAAAGAAGGCTCCGAGGAAACCGGAATCCTCCTCCACACCAAGGGGGATGGCTCCAAGGCCGATGTAGGAGCCAGGCTCACCTGCACCGAAGCTCCAAGAGGGAGAACAGGGTCAGACAATGGTCCGATGCTACTCGCCCCCTCAGAGCCGACGAGGGAGTCTCGGCACCCAGATCCCTCGACAGAAGACACCATCGAGGGGATCGGAGCCGATGACGGAACCGAAGGGGAAATAGTTATCGGTGCCGACGCTTCCATGATTCAAACCCAAACAAACTCCAGCTCCGAGGAGTCGGAGGAGGAACATCGATGGAAGCGGGAGGAGCCGACACCTGTTGAGGAGGGCTGGATAACATTTTTCCCAGTGCCTGTGACTTCAACAACCTACTGACCACTCTCCACGTCGTGGTCTGAGAGTCTAGAGGACCGAGAGGAGTGGGAGGATCTGCAACTGCGGTCACTCTGCAACAGGGGAGACAGAGGGGCCGAGTATCGACTCTAGAGACGGGGACCTCGGTCTCTTGTGGGTCCAAGACGGCTCCGAAGATGCTGGTGGAGCCGACTGGGAGGCAGACTCCTCGGTTCTGGCCGGAACCAAAATAGTCGGTAATGTTTGGGCAAATGACTGCTCCGAGCTGGGAGCCGACGATTTGGTCGGTTTAGGAGAATTTCACCGGCGGAGCCTTGGCCGGTGAATCCTGGGGCTTAAGCAGACCCTTAAAATTTATTTTTGCACTCCTGCAGAACCCTTGGACTGAATGCGTGGCATACAGAACAAGAGTCCTGCAGGTGCACTGCACCTAAGCAATAGACGCAAGAAGTGTGCCCATCGGTCAGGGACATTTTCTGACAGCATGAGTCATACTTCTTGAATCCAGACACTTTGGATTCTTTAGACATAACTAGCTTACACTAAAAGGTTTTTGGCCAAAGACCTAACAACAAAAATATAGAAACACTAAAGAAACACTAACCTAACCAAAAAACACTACAGTCAAGAAGTTTTTTTTTTTTTTTTTTTTTTTAAATAGGAAGCCTCTAACTTAAACGGCTATCTATGAAGTAAAAAAGAAAGACTAAAACTAAACGCTACTAGAGAGAGGGAAAAGGGGGTGGAGGGGAAGAACACTAACTTAAACGAGTTCTAAGGGAAATATACAACACTAAAACTACAATAAGCTAATTAACAACAATATCAAAAGGTTTAACTATCAAAAAAGAACCCCCAATTGCTAGAGAAGTATTATAATAAACTTACAAGAGCCTGAGCCAGTAAGAATGAACCTCGCAGCTGAAGCGGCAAACGAGATCTGTGTAGCTAGCACTAGGCATCATGGGATAAGGGGTAGCCTCGAGCCAGTGAACAGCTCTCGAGCTATAGAAGATGGCTGTCGGAGCCGAGGACCGGCTCTGATCCCAGCAAGCAAGAAACGAAGGCGAGATAGATAACTTAACATTACAATTTCCAAAAAATCCTAATTCTTCAAAAAAACAAAAACAAATACTTGTGTAAAAGCAGCTGGGCTATATATGAATTCACAGCAATTTGTCCATGTTTTGTCATTAACACAACAAATGTTACATTTTACACTGATAAAATCTTGCCAGTTATTCATAGCTAATCCCGGAGGTTCTTTTTCTCTCTTGAATGACTGCCACTACAGGGTTGCCTTTCCCTCTGCCTAGACAGCTCCTACTAGTGACAAACACCAATTCCTTTTTTTTTTCTATAAATGTTACTGAATTACTCCATCACATAACATACATCTTGGGAATCAGTGACTCTGTCCTGTGCCACTTTGGGACAATTCTCCACTCTGTTTCACTGTTGCATGCCCAGACCCATAACAAGCCATCCCTTTGGTAAGTGATGCTATTTAGTACTCACATACGTTCCTATAGAAAGCAACTCTTAGTCTCTCTTTTTCCTTTTCCATTATTTTATTAAAAATGCTTTTTTTGTCTAGGGCACTACTAACCTTCTCTTGCATCTCAGTCAGATATGCTGTTATTCCTTACATACATCTACTACAGTGATCACCACTCTTCTTTCTGCACTGACTGATGCCCACATTCTTCATCACACACATACAGAGATATTCTAGATAATCGAAACACCACTTACCTGACTTTTATAACTCTTGAGACAACCCAACAGACAACCACATTTCAACAGCCTTTCGGAACACCGACTGAAAACTCCATGTAAGTAACTACTTGGTCACACAATAAAAAATTAAAACTGAAGCAAATTAAACACACCCATGTGGGGGCAGCACCCCCACCTAATTAAATATACAAACTCCAACATCCCACTACAGCGTGGGTAAGGGGCAAAGTTCAACATGGTGGCCAAGTGGTTACTTACCTGCAGTTTTCAGTCGGTGTTCCAAGAGTTCATTGAAATGTGGTTGTCAGTTAAGTCGTCTCTGCATTATGAAAGTCAGGTAAGTGGTATTTCGATTAACTAAATTAGACCCACATGCAGACATCATCTCACTTTGTTTGTGTGAATTGCCTTATACATAGCAAGCAGCAGTACTGCCTTGTGCCTTTGTATGAAATGAAAAGCATCTCACACATGAGTAGCAGTAATACCCTGTATAGATGAGGATTTAGAGGCAGCACCACTATTCCACACATTGTGAGTGGATGATGTACTTAATTTCCATTTACTCCTATAAGTATCACCCCTGGGATTAGTATTAAAGGGAACAAAAACTATATCTGGAAGCAAAAGACCACAGCACCTTATAAAGACAAGACAAGCAACTGGTAATGCCTAGTACCTTAGCTGTGGGAATGGTTTCAATTTCTGCGTTATCTGAGAGAATATTTTAAAGTTGGATGAGATTGGTTTTGCTGAGAAAAGCAAGAGTTTTGTTTTTGTTAGGATTTAGGAGTAGCTTGGCTTCTGTCAGCCATGTCTCTATTGAGGTGAAAGTGGTTTGGGTGAGTTGTTGATGTATGTTAGAGGAGGAAAATTATGGTAGTGCCATCTGCGTACTGGATAGAGGAGCCAAGGGTTGATGAGGTGTGAAGGTTGTTGGTGAAAACACTGAAGAGCAAGGGTCCAAGTATGGACCCCTGTGGTACCCCAGTTGTGTTGGTTTGATATTGGGATAGTTTATTTTCCTATTTAACACATTGTTGGTGGTTCGATATGTAGCTTGCAAACGACTGGAGGGATGGTGGGGTGCAGCCTGCAATGGATAGCTGATGAAGAAGTTTGCTGTGGGACCACTGTCAAATGCCTTTGATAAGTCTAGTAGTACGACAGAGGTGATATTAACAGAGTCAATGGATTTGGACACAGTGTCCATGAAGGAGATTAGGGCAGTGGTGGTGCTGTGTGATGGGCGAAAACCATGTTGGGTAGGGGTAATTTTGTTTTGGATGAGATGGTGAAGCAATTGTCTATGTATGCATTTTTCCAAGACATTGGAAAAAGAGGAGAGAGGATGGAGATTGGTTGATAATTAGATAGTTCATTGGAGTTCCCCCTTTGTGTAAAGGCACAATGATAGATTTTTTCCAGGGGTTATTTATACTGGACTCTGCTATGGAGCAATTTATAAGGATGCCAACAGGATATGTTTTGGCTTCTGCAGCTAAGTATTCTGGGGGAGGGTGTCAGAAGAGAGGAAGCATGGTTTTAATAGGCAAGAGGGTTGTTGAATTTACTGGAGAAAACTGGCAAAGAAACTAAGGTATTGGGAGCAAATAACTAGACAGGGAAAGGTAATAAGAGTGGGAAGAGGCTAATAATTTATTTGCACTGCAGGTTAGAGATTGGTATCAATCCTTGATAGAGAAGCCAAGAGTATAGGCAAAGACAAAGAAATAGGGACCAGCACTGGTGGAGTTTCTGGTAGAATCTAGAACAGAAGTTCTCATTAAAATGGAATTATTAGTACAGCATACAAAATATTGCATGATAACTATAAGAATCAGAGGAGGTTAGAAAGGATGGGGAAAGAGACTGGATAAGCAATTCACAAAGAAACAATGGGGGGATATATGTGTCTCCCAAATATGCAAAAAAATTCTAGAAGATTTCAGATTTTTGCTTGGAAATGTTTACATAGATATGTTTATACACCAAGTAGACTCCAGAGAATTTTTCCTCAGGTAGACAGCAAATGTTGCAGGTGTGACGGGGAAGAAAGAGGTACTTGGGAACATACTTTCTGGGAGTGAGGTGGGTTGGCAGACTAAGGATTGCCTGCGGGATGCACTGCTACAGATGCTGGGTGGGCAGATTAATGCGACGAGGGATATCATTTTTTGAGCTATTGTACAGAATCAGAATTGCCTAGACATGGTAAGGCCTTGCTGTGTCTAACTACGGTGGCTACCAAAAAAGCAATTAGAAAATGGAAATCAAAATCTAAACTATCTAAATTAGAAGTCGAGAATATAGCAACAGAGATAAAACAACTGGAACTGAGATCTTTAGAAAAAGGTAGGCATGAACTACATAGGGAAAAACGGGAATTGTGGGAACAATACATACAGGGAGGAATGATGTTTAAAAGAAGGTAGAACTTAAATGAGCTATGTAATGTTTGACTGAAAATGACTGTGTAGATTATAAGGGATGTATAATGTTTGCAACTGGGAGTATGTCAGTATGGTTTGTGATGTAAAATGCTTGCAACTAGGTCTGTGTAGGTGTGGTTAGTTTTCATTTATATAAATGTATGATGGCTTATGTCGTAAGTGATGGTTTAATAAAGATATTTCTTGTTTAAAAGGGGGGGCAGGAATTGAATAATTTATGTAATTTACTTAGGTTTATGATATATGGCAATATATGTGAAGTATATTTGTTAATGTTAATTTCATATAATTTGATTACTTTTGTATTAATGTAAATGTGCCTGTGTCGCAAGTGATAATTAAATAAAGGTGTTTAAAAAAAACCTTGAGGAAAATAGCAAAAATAAATGAGGAGAGGTCCTTGAATAGATGACTAATAAGGAAGAAAAGACATTGGTAGAAAAAAATTTGTTCTGCTCTAGAGAGAGATGAGAAGCCCCAATATAAAGTACAGCACACAAAACAGCAATTTTATTTAAAACTGGACAGGGACATCTCAGAGTGCAACAAAAATGGTTCATACTCTGCATCAGCACTCAGACAGACTAGAAGAGAAGAAACACAGGCTGGGATTTAGAAATGTTACTTGAGGGATAAGCCTATTTTATCTCTTGAAGTAACCACTTCCTATTCAGTGACAGTCCTACCACAATGCTGTGGTGCAGCGCCATGATGGACCGTCTCTGCAGACAATCTCAAATGCTAATAAGGCATTCAAGAAGAACGGCCTATGCTAATTAGCCATGTGCTCTCTCCCAGAAATGCTTGTGGTAAATCATTTACTCAACTGGGCAATTCAGACAATTGCTTAGCTGCACATGTTTTCTGGGCTGGCTGTGTTAATGAACTCTGACAAAAGCATGTGTTCACCCACTGCTTTCAAATGGGTGAGCTTACATTACAGCCAAGTGCCATGGAACTCAGTGGCATGGTAGTGGTGCATGGTGTATGTCTGTATGCAGAGGGATGTGTGGTATCAGGTGTGTGTGTGCGCAGACAGATGAGTGGTATCAGGTGAGGGAGGGAAGGGGGAGAGAGAGAGAGAGAGAGAGAGAGAGAGAGAGAGGGAGAGAGAGAGAGAGAGGGAGAGGGAGAGAGAGAGGGAGAGAGAGAGGGAGAGAGAGAGAGAGAGAGAGAGAGTGTGTGTGTGTGTGTGTGTGTGTGTGTGTGTGTGTGTGTGTGTGTGTGTGTGTGTGTGTGTGTGTGTGTGTGTGTGTGACAGACATTGACTGTGTTTGTCTGGGTGGTCACAGAAACAGATTTCTTAAGGACTACGGACAACTGATGTTGGCAATCTCATGTGTAAACTGGTGAAAGGCACCATTACAGCTGCTACTACTATTAGAACTAGGATTTTTAGACAAATCTCTTCCGAAATTGAATGAGGCGCAATGATCTTGTATGGGGGTTGGGAGGGTGGCCTAATGGTTAAGGTGTTTGCTTTACAAACACAAGGTGCATGGTTTGAGTCTCACAAGGGATAATTGGCTAGGCTTAAAATGGCTCGCAAGGGCAGTTAGCTTGATACTAACCTATAATCTATACTGTGGACTGAGGAGTGGATAACCTCTCCTGTGGAAAAGGAGCTCAGATTTGAGTAATGACTATTGTTCACCCTGTGAAGACTAAATTTTTAGCGACTACAACTGGGACTTTGTAAAATTTACTGTGATCCCCAGGGAATGGAATAATCTCAGCTCTGATGTCCTGGACTCTTGTTTGTTTTATGTGGAGGAAGAAATCTTGGAGATCAAAAAGACCACATTTAAACTCAAGCAAGTAAGGACTGACACCACCAGCTGTGATGAAAAGTATTTAGGTTATTGAGGTCTTGTACTGGCATGAGAGTCTTCAGCTTCTTCAGCACCTAAAAGGACCTGAAATAATATCCTACCTCAGACTTGCATGTTTTTTTAGCAGACTAACAACCTCCTTTCCTAATGCTCATTTGTGATGGAGTTAAATATCAGGTAAAGAGGAATGAGGATGTGTGGTGCAAGAAAAGGAATTATGTACTCTTAACATATTACTGCCCTTACCCATCTGTCCTTGATGATGATGATGTTTCAGGCAGACAGATGGAGAGACAGGCAACCTGTGACTACTTCTAGAATGGAAAAGTTGGGCATGGTCTCAGAATTACCAGTGCCCACACACAGATGAATTGCAACCTCCTGGCAAATGGTAAAAACCTCTGCTTCTGGGCCAAAAGACAACACAAGTGGCCCAGGTTGTTGGGCTACAATCCAGCAGCCTCTTGTTGAGGTTGAGAATGTATACTGTATTGAAACCACATGAAAGTGGTTCCTCTGCATCCTAAAAGGAGAATATTTTGCAGGGTGGAGTTATACATTCACAGCTGTTGGGTCTTAATTTTCCAGGTGCCTAGTGAAGTTCTGTAAATTGTAGTGGATCTGATAAAGAAGGGTATACGACCTTGGTGTCCTAACAAAATCTGCAAGTTTAATCCACAAGTGCTGGTGAACAGCAGTGCTGGATCTTGCAGCTCAGCTGTCTCCTCTACAGCATTATACATGGGCACACATCAAGAGCAGGCTGTTCATGCTGGAAGCAGTTACAGCCTGGGACAATATAGTTCTCCTTTAAGACAGCAGCTGGTAATCCTTCAAACACTGGCTAAATCACACTAATGTACACCAGATACATAGTATAATTTAGCACCTGCAAAGACAACATGGTGGACTCATAAAAGTAGTTACCAAAGTTGTCCCAAGTTCTGGCTTTTTTATCTGGATGGATGGATGGATGGACAGACAGTGGAGCTTTCTGATGTGGAAGCCACCTTGAGGGCCACTGAAAAAGTCATGATGCTGGGGGGGAGGTTAATGAACACTGCTGGGAAGACCTGCAGCCCTTCAGAAGTCTACATGGATTGGGAGGGAATGGGATTATTTGAAGGAAATGCACAGCATTCTTACCAGCAGAATAGTATGCCATAAAATAAAGCAGTGCAATGGGTAGCACACACTGTACAGGACACCCAAGAATTTATTGTTACTCTATGCAATAGTATCGTCTCATGCAAGGTGCATCTTTCAGACACTGCAGGCTCCTTGCGTGGCATTCGATCCTTTAGCAGTGCTGACTATGTCATGAGCAACAAACCTGTGCCACATTCACATCCAACATCATGTGCACTGTGTTACATGAAGGCAAAAGTGGCCTTAGGTCAACTGGTGCCCTAGGCAAAAGGACTCTACGGCACCACACCACCTGGTGCCTCCATCCTGGTCTATCTACACCATATAAATACTGGAAAAGTGCCCCTAGTAGAGCGCTGCCCTAGGCGGCCACCTAGTTGGCCTATGACTAAGACATGCTATGCATGAAGGCTTCTCTTCCTGCTGATGAGGTCTGTGACCCCTGACCTGGCAGACAGCAAACCTGCCTATTCTAGTTATGTCATGTGCATATCAGACTGACCAACCTCACATTACTTAGTGACAGACTACAAGTACTCTACTTGAATTTCATGGCCACTTCGGGTACGTGGATAATGAGGTAATATAAATGTTTACAGGTAAATCAGCCTGTTTCATCTCAGGTTTTCTGTTCCACATCTTCCTGCCTTGCAGGTAAATATTTAGAACGGTCGGTGCCTGTTTGGGTGGGGGTGAGGAGTCAACAGCAACACACGGCAAGTGGCACAGCAGCCTGTGAGCCTTGCACAGGAACATTATCAGCAGCAACAGGCAAAGCAGGCACACACTGCAATTAGTGCAGAGCATGTGCAAGGAATAGCACAGAAAATGCTTTGTAATTAGCCCACTGGGATTCCTAGGTTCATAGGTTAGTTCTAGGCTAACTGCCCTTGAGCCATTTTAAGCCTAGCCAATTATCCCCTGTGAGATTCAAACCCTGTACCTTGTGTTTGTAAGGCAAACACCTTAACCATTAGGCCACCCTCCCAACTAACAGCAGTCATAACGAATGCGAAAGGAAACATCAGAGGAAATCCCTGTAATAGTTAGTGCTGTTGTATATCAGGATGGCCACACCTCTTCATCCCCAACCACAGGTAGGACGCTAAAAGTGGAACGAACGATCTCCCCGTGCTAAAGTCCCGGTTCCCCAGTCAGACAAGCCAAAACCCAGATGACCATATGAACACCCTGGGATGATACAAAACAGACTTACTAATTGTGCTGCTGAAGTCTAATTATGGCATCGATGGTATGCATGACATGTATTTTCATAGGCAAGTTAAACTATACAACATAACTGTTACTGCATTACTGGTGCCACATACCAAATCCTGTCAGCAGACATACAGCTTATCATGTGCACATCCACACCTTTATACACATATACTGAAAAAGTAGACAATGTAAAAGTTGCAAATGCAGAAATGGTATAACACTATCATAACGTGTGTAGCAGTAAGCCAGGCACAACTCAAACTAACCAGTATACCCCTTCAGTCAACTAACATTGCTAGCACTTGGGTAAACAGGGGAAGTTGAATGGTGGGGGCAGGCAACACTGCAGCCTGTGTACCCTGGACGGTATGGAGACATAATATAGGGTGGAGCGTACAGTGCAAGAAAGGTGCAAAACATATGAAAAGTGCATTTAAAAAATGTTAACCAAATCCTATGAATGAAAAACAAAGTAAAAAAAAATGCTCACTACATTTAAACAGCGAATAACCATGCAAGTTCAATAACAAAAAGATGAAGCAAGCTCTTTTGTCTCCAAACACAAACACTTCAGAAATCAAAAGTAAAAAAGTGTTACTTAGACATTAGAGAAAATGTGACCATCTGTTTAACCAATTACACAACATACAGTATATATAAAATGTAAATACAAAAGACATAAACAGCTACTATTTCTGAAATTGGGGGGAGGGGGATTTGCAGCTATGCACAATTACTTAAGTTGCTTGACTTCCAAGATGGTACTACAGACCCTCCCTCTATTCCACTTTGACACATTCAATTGCGGTGTACTTTCTCAAAATTAGGACTCTGTACCATGTTGTGCTTGTAAAACAACATCTGCAACATTCATGCTGCAGACTGCATAAAAAATTTCAAATATGCCACAATAGCTTCCTTGTGGTCTTAATGTCCTAGTTATAGAAGGTCTATTGCACTGGGCAAGTAGTACCCATAGTCAGGAGACATTCATACTGGGTGATTTTAATTTAGACTGGTTTGCATGTGATACAGATAACCCCATCCATCACATAAACTTCAATGGTTTTAACACAAACTATTCAAGAACCTACCCAAATAGATAAAGCTAGTAAAAAACAATCCACCTTGGATTGGATATTATTAAATAACTCCTCTCACTCATTCCAATCAGGTTGCCTTCCTGATGGTCTGAGTGACCACCTACCCACATTTCTTATACAACAACACATATTCCCACCAAACCCTAGTATGTTTAAACACCTCAGAAAAAAAACATAACTTTAATCTTGACAACTTCCTAGCTGACTTACAAAGGTGCAATTGGACTCCACTCATACACCTTCTAGATGATGCAGTGAACCACTTTAATAAATCTTTCTTAGATATATTAATGCACATGCCAGTTAGAACCATCAGAGTAAAATCAAACTATGCCCCCTGGCTAAGTAAACACACTAGGGTCCTTCTGAAAACTAGAGATAAATCCTGGGAACTATGGCGCAAGATGAACACAGTTTCTAAACAGTATCAAGAACTTAGAAATAAGGCAAAAAAACAAATAAAACAGGATAAAACAAAATTTCTATCATAGCATTCAAAACACACACAAAAAACCCTCAAAAATTCTGGCCAGCTATAAACTCAATCCTTCACCCAGGAAAATCTACTACACCAACGCCAAACATCCACAACAATTCTGATAGCGAAGCTACCATTTTTAACAAACATTTTACTGAATCTATAATTGCCCTTTCCAAACAGCAAACTCCTACTCCTAATCAGCCAAGTCTACAACTAGCAATGCCTCATCCTCTTTCGCCCCAGTTCCTACAGCCACTATAAATAAACTACTACAGAAACTAAAAGCTACTACACTTGCCATAGATAACGTACCCAGTGAATAACTCAAAATTGCAGCCGAATCTATAGCCTTCTCATTATCAATCCTTATAAATAGATGCATTCTCGAAAACAAGGTCCCTCAACTGTGGGAAATTTCCCATACTATCGGCCAATTGCTTTTCTTTCACCTCTTTCTAAGTTACTCGAAAGGTGTATTCATCTCCAGGTCATAAAATTCTTACTAACAAATAACCTTCTTGCAAACACTCAGCATGGGTTTTGCCTATCACATAGTACCATTACAGCTCCCTTATCCTTCACTAATACCGTAAACCATCACAGGAACAACAACAACCTTGTATCTGCCGTCTTTCTAGACTTATCAAAAGCTTTTGATATGGTCTCCCATTCCAAACTAATGTACTAACTGAACTATCCTTCTCACTATCTGCCACATCATGGTTTCGTAACTATTTATCTGGCCATCAACAATCTGTTCTATGGCAGGGTGACCGATCTCCATGCCTTCCTTTACCCATTGGTGTACCCCAAGGATCTATCTTGGGCCCTCTCCTTTTCTCCCCCTTTACTAATAATCTACACACAGCTACTCCACATGGTTGTATAATACAGTATGCAGATGATTCAACAGTTATCTTTGCTGCCACTTCACTATCAACTCTTCATTCTCAACCACATGAATCTTTCACTTCTGTTGAAACATAGTTAGCCAATGCCCATCTAATCCTGAACCCAAACAACTAAATTATTACTCTTCCAATCTAACAAGACATATATCTCATGCCCAACATTTAATATAATAGCCAAAGACAATACTTGATCTCCCCGAAAACCCATACAAAGCTTCTTGGAGTGGAAATAGACAATACCCTAAAATTTGACTTGCAAAAAAGTCCATAAGAAACTTGGAAGTCTATATAGGCAGAAAAGGTTCCTGACCACAATGGCCAAAATTACATTAGCACAAACCCATCTGCTCTCCACTCTACTATACACCTCTCCAATTTTAACTAATCTAAGGAAAACTGACATATCTACGCTAGAATCATGTTATAATAACATTGCTAAGTTTGCATCTGACTGCCCATATAGAACAAATCATTGTACAGCTTTAAGGATACTAGACTGGCTTGAGCTTCTGAACATTATTCTTTACAAGCAACTCTCTCTAACTCACAAAACTGTAACACAATCAACTAGAACCCCAGCACTACAAAATCTCATCCCTCCTTATAGTTCCAGCAGACCACTTTGCTCCAACAATAAGAACTTATTTAGTCTCCAAGGCCAACAACAGAGCAGGAGAATCTTTATTTTCCAGCTATACATCTCGTATATGGAACTCCCTTCCTACCTCCATTCTCTCAGTCTCATCCACTAACCACTTTAAGCCATCACTTAAAGCTCATCTAAAAAATATGTGGCTATGTTCCTGTACTAACCCCTCAGGAGTGCTCTGATACATCACAGTATACCCAAAACATATCCAACTTCGCCCCCGGTGTTTAATCCTTTGTTTCTACCAACCTCTCAACCTTATATCTTGACACAAGGCATACGTACAAATAGTACTAGCTATGTTCAAAGCCTACGTTTTGTTGTCAAGATGCAACTAATTTGTATGTTATGTATACTACATTTTGTTTACTTTATACTTTTTGATTATTGTAATGTGTGCGTGAAAATTTACTGTTACTCATGGAGCTTTTCTCCCCAGGCCTCTGCTGAAACAGGACCTGTGTCCAGTCAGACTTTCCGAGTAAACAAATGTTAAATAAACCGTCGCAGCTTAGACATTCTAATTCAGACCACATGTTTAGACCTGCATTTAAAGTACTCATTGACACCCAAGGTTTTATTCGAGTGGGGCAAGTTTAAATTGAGGGAAGTGCATATACACTTAAAGTAGGAACATTTAAAAAAACCTGCATTCGGGCAAATTTAAGATTGGTGATAGAATGTGTATCACTAGTACTTTTTTTCCTCAATAAGGCCTTTAATTTTTCCCCTTTTTTGTTAAAGAACATTGATACCTCACCAGTTAATCTTGCTAACCCAGCATTTCCTTTCAATATTTTCCAGTGTTTAAGAAAAACACAAAAGGCCAGGCACCAGAAACCTCTGCAGCTGTAAAAAATGAAGAACAGGATACACACAAAGCTGCCGAGAGTAGGCTCCAGAATACACAATGAACTTGAAAAATACCAGGAAACGAATCTATGCAGAACTGCTTTATTACAACACACTAGCGCTTTCACAAAATGCTTCTTCAGGTGTGTGTGACTTCTACCAGTACCAGATGATGTGAGTTTTGCCAGTCTAACAGGTTGACTACTAGTTTACTGTGAATACCTCCTCTACTGAATTTCAAGTTTATTCCACACACATGTCAATTATGGGCGAGATAAAATTAAGTAGTTTTTAAATTCACTACCTGCCAGACACTGTTTCAAAGCATTCCCTTACAATGCGGTCTGAGTAGATGCAATTAATCCTGGAGAAACCTGCTGTAACAACTATTTGGATGGCTTTTATCCAGGACTCACTCCTGCCTGCATTCAGCATTGTGCTACAGAAATCTGGCTGCTTGCCAATGACCATGCCAAAGAACTTACTGTTGCTCTGGGCTCCTTGCCGGATTCTTATCACTATTTGGGAGGCAGCACGTGCAGATGAATAGTGCTACACATGGCTGGAACAACACTGCCAAGTGAATGAAACCGGCATTTCACACAATGAAAACAGAATTGTTGTTATGGTTCCAGCTGCCAACAACTTTGAGCAGGTCACTAGCTGGTATGTGACTGCCAGTATCCACACAGACCTTGGAAATGGCTCTAACCGGCAGTGGTACTGAGTAAATGTTTCTTAATAACATCCTGGACATGTAAGTGTCTCCTCTACCTCAAGGCTTTGTAAAGTGCTTTCCTCCAGTTATAATCCTTTCATTATTCACTTAGAGACACCTGACATTAGGTTCTAGCATCAACTTTCTTAATCCTTTCTTAGTGTACAAGTACACATGCACAAACTCTCTGTACAATAAATGGCAGGGCTAACCACCAGGTGGTGTAAAACTTCACTCTAGATGACTGTCACTGTTAAAGTGACACCCAACCCATGTGAAAAAATGTGAAAAAAGGGCTGTGGATGGATGGAGAGAGATATGTATACATTTTCCCCATTTATACCTCCATAACATTTTATATAAAAAATATATAAAAAGAAAAAATCTAATAAGCTTACCAGCTGAAACAGGTCATACAAGAGGATATTAAACCTCTTCAACCATTAGTCACATTTTCAGTCTTTGTTTTATTTACCTGGAACGTACTTACAGCCATGATCATAAAACCCTGCAATATGCACCATAGTCCACTAAGGGTGGCTATGATTAATAAATCACACAAAGCAAAGTTTAAAATGGTCTTCCTTATAGATTATTCTTCCACCGAAGCTTGCATTAAGAAGACAAGATGCAACAATCTTTAACTGTAGCAAAAACCAATGCGTCCTTGTATGCAAGTGTGAGAAAAGGTTAAGGTACTTGGATCAGTAGAATGCTACACAGTGTGCTGGCACATCCCTAACTGCTAAAGATGGTTAATACTTAAAACTGCTAAAGATGGTTAATATTTAAAACTTACCACTGCCTTGAAGTAATTACAGCTTAAAGCACCTAGTCTGTCCAAACAGCTGAGGTTTACACTGGATTAATTCAATATACCACAGAATTTAACCAAAAAAGCAGTTATAGTGCTAGACAAAAAAGTGGAACAGTCAGACATCCTAACAGTTACTTTGACTTGGTCATCATTTACTGTCTTTGCAACTGTCTTATTCTAAAGGTGATGATCACTGCAGTACACTGTACTCTCCAGTGTTATATAGTGGGCATGTACACATACTGAGCACTACCTCTCAATAGCAAGTGCTACTTAAACATAAATAAATCCAGACCTGTAGTTCTATACTATTTACATACTAGCTATATACTATTCATGTGATGGGTATTACAAAGATGTAATGCAACAAAGGCTGAATTATTAAACAAACTAAATATCTGACTAGAGATGCTGGAGCTTTCATTATCATTACCACATATGATTCTGCAACATTCAGATCTGTTCGTCTGTCTTCCAGGTGCAAATTTTCATTCCCCAAAGAGTATGTTAACTACAGCGTAGACTGTCCTCAACTCCCCAAAATGGTTGTCAGTTCTGTATTGCACTAGGTTTTAAATTTATCCCACCTTCTGATGGCTGCAATATAATTTGCTCATTTCAAATACTTACATTTACTGCTCAAACAGAAAAAAAAAAAAAAAAAACTTAAGACGTGCACTTCAGTAAACCAAAAAACCCGTACAGTGGCTTCATGGTAGAGAGGAATGAAGCCTTGACGGTGACCTAGCTGATGTTGGATGGACTTACAATGACCTGGCTGCTGATGGAGCCATACCGGGGTAAAGGAGGCAGCTCAGCTCACTGTTCTACTGACATCCATTGAAGGCTGGGTGGTCACATCTAGTTTCTTCAGCAACAATTGGCTGCAACAGTTTTATGCAAATCAAACGGCACACCTGTAGCTATACTCTGGCTTGTGCAGTAGCAAGTACGATCAGGAGACCTTTACTATGGACAAGCGCATCAGCTACTACAGGAAATTTGGAATTTGGGTTAAAGCTGTAAATCCTAACAAGTGCCAGGATGACGGCCTCCCATGATTCATGGTGCCTAAACTGGAACAGGAGGGCTGATGGTTGGTAAGCAGCATGGATAAAAAGCATATTTTACAAAATTCTTTGTGGCAAGCTTAAGCTTTTATTTCAGATATTTTTAAATTCCTTAACTCAGATTTTGGATATCTAAGAGAGACATACCACCATACTGGCTTATTTCCATACCAATACTGCCAGAAATGTAGAACATCACTGTTAAGAGACACAGCAACATTTTCCTCCAACTTGACTGACTGCATCCATCTCTGGATAGACAGCACACCATTGTGAAATGGTACTGATGAGTCAAACTAGTCAACCAGTTACAAAATTCACAGCTCTTTTTCACACAACTAGTTTGGTCTAGAATCTAGATCATAGGATGAAAATGAAGGTGTTGGAGGAAAAAAAAAAGCAAACAAGTTCTCTGTTCTTTCTCTTTGCATTACACCTTGGAATGTTTGCAAGACCTGGCAACATGGCATTTATTTCACTGCTTCATTTCTATGAAATGATGTGCCTGTACCAGTGGCATACAGGGATATAGCCCTCAGCCCTGACTATGGCCGGACAGGTCAAGCTCACTTAACAGTTCGGGTGCTTGACAACACAGGGTAGGAGGGAGTATGTGTGCATTTGGGTGTACCTCGCAGTTGGAGACATGTGGCAAGGGGTCTTTTCCATATGGAGGCAGAGCTATGGCTGAGTCATAGGAGAGGCAACCACTACACATCCTTCGCTAGGATAAAATGGGTATATAAAGTGAGGAGTCTGGACCAGAAAATACTCCTCAGCAGCAGAGTGATGCTGCACCAGAAAATACTCCTCAGCAGCAGAGTGATGCTGCCTTAGGTTACACTGATCTCCTCACAGGCCTCAATCAGGTGTTGGAGACATCTCCAGGGAGGCTAGTTGGGATCAGAAGACAAACTGAGTGAGGAGAGGACTCTGCAGGCAGCAGCTGATGATCAGATGTAGGGAGCAAAAATAGATACATGAAAAAAAAGCTACCACAACTACTGGCTAAATTTGCAATATGACTGATAAAGAAGAGGAGTAGGACAGCTGGAGTCAACGGATAACAGTAAAGGCAGAGAAACATGCTGGCAGTCAGACTGCAGACAGACCATGAGAAAACTGTTGCCTGGATGCAATCTACTTCACTTCAGACATTGTCAGTTAGTGGACAACACTGGGAATATGGTGGAGTGCTGGGATGTTAGTCTTTTAGCAATGGTCTTATCAATTCCTACACCAGGACAGGAAGGGAAATAATCCTGACAAAACTTCTGGATTAGTAAGAATATGTTCACTTGGTGCAAAAAGGACACAAGACACCAGATGCTTGAAATTCACAGTGAAGTAGTAAAATTTCCATTGAATATTAGTGATCGTACCATCATATGGGTTATCTTAAGAGCACTGACCATGGAGCAAAAACAGTGTGGGATTGTAGAACGGTAAAGTTGAACTGAAATGGGGAGGGGGGCGTAAACAACTAATGGATAAATTTGAAGAGACAGCATGTTAATAGGTAGAATGGGGAAGGCAAATTTTCTTTATTTGACATTTGTTAACATGGTTAGTCCGACTGGGCTGCAGAGCCCTTTTCAGTGGAGACCCAAGGAGAAAAGCTCCACAGATAAACAAATACAAAAACAAATCATCATAGAATATTAACATACAAGTGTATATACACAGGAGAAACAGAATATGAAGTATAACTGAACATGTTAGAATACAAGAGTAATACTGAGGGTTTAAACAGCCAAGGTACATATTAGGTATATAAAATATAATTTAAAAAGTTAGATTCTATCAAACAATTACCATCAGAGAGAAATTCAAGTTGGTAGAATATCATAAAGACCTTAAATGAGTAGTGGTGGTAAAGTGTGAGAGCTGAGAGGGGGACGGGAAGAGTTGAGGGAGTAGCTTAGGTGGGAGTGTCTCAGGAGAAGACCAAAGTGACTAAGTAGGGATGCCAATGTGATAAACAAGGAGAAAACAATCAAATTATGAGACATGGGAAAGGATGAGAAGCAAGTCTACAAGATCATTAGAAAAGCAACTAAACAGGAGAGGACGATAAATCTGGAGTTGAGAAAAAAAAAACATCAGTCTAGAGTAGAGCGAGGAGGAAAATAATTTTCAGGTTATTTCAAAGAGGAAGTGTTAATGATGCTTGGCAGCCTCCAGAGGAGGCCAGAATGCTGCAGCAAGCATACAAGGAATGTCACAAATGCTCATACAGGTAAGGCACATCAGAGTGCAACCAAGGCATCATTGTATGGCCGCATATGGGGACCGCCCAACTACTTCCACATATATACAGTGATTTCATATGGGAACCCACTACTCCACTTTTCAACTCTTCCTAAAAGTAATTACATAGGGAATGAAAGAGTGACTTAAAATAAAAAGTGGACTAATGGGAAGCTGAAGGTTTGAAGCCAAGTACCCTGATGATAGGGAAAAAAAGTAAAGTTAGCTTGGAAGAGACTATGATTACCACCTACTGGGTCTGATCCTTTTCAATATCTTTTCAGTGTTGGTGACAAAGAAGTCAAACAGAGCTGATAGAGAAGAGGTACAGAAAATGACTTGCATGTAATGGTCTAAAACATGGCAATATATATTCAGTCCAGAAACTGAACTTACAAAACAAAAGCCTAAACAACACAGCTGGGGGGGGGGGGTAGTAAATGAATAAAGGAAACAGGACCTGGGAGACTAGAAAGCATAAACCTCGGAGACTAGAAAGCATAAAAAGATGCATCTCCAGAAGACTAAGAATTTCTTATTCCTTTCTGTACACAGCTACCAAGTCTCCATTAGCAGCACTGTTTCTCACTGAATGGTTAAGGTAATCACCCAGGTAGCTTCCCCAAAGTACAGTTGTGTACACTTACCATAAATGTAGATGTTAGAGTGTATTCACTGTTACAGTCATTACATTTGGGTAATCTGCTGGCAGGTTGCCCTCAGTCGCCCTGATTAACAAAGTCTTGGGTCCTGCGTCGGTTGCTGTCCCTTCTTCCATGACGTCAGGTCGTCAGGGGTATAAAACATGCAGCTGACGCCATTACATCAGTTTCTCTTGCCCCAGATGTCAGATGCCCCCCAAATGGGGAGCAAATAAAATCAAAAACTCAAAAAATATACTTCCAATCTCAAAAGCAAATACACCAAAAGGGCTTTTAAGCATAGTGAAAAAATTAGAAGTATAGCCAGAGCAAAAAAGGGGGCTGGAGGGAGGGTAACCAGGACTGCAACAGCGAATACACTCGAACATCAACATTTATGGTAAGTGTACACAACTGTACTATGTTCTTCGTGTTTCACTGTTGCAGTCATTACATTTGGGTAGATTTCCAAAGCTATGGTTGGGTGGAGGGAATTATACAGCATTAGGAGCAGCTATAAGGCCCTGCAGGACAGCAGTGGCAAAGCCAGCTCTGGATTTAGAGAAGAAAGGTAAATGGTAATGTTTGGTGAATGTATGAACTGAGCTCCAGGTAGCAGCTTCTAGAATGTCCCTGGTAGGAACACCTCTGAGAAAGGCTGTAGAAGTAGATGCAGCCCTGGTGGAATGGGATCGGATACCCTGGGTGAAAGTTTTCCATGGTGCATATAGCAGAAACAAACACAATGGCCTATCCATTTGGAAATGGTTTGCTTTGAAATAGCCTTTCCCTCTGCCCCTGCAGCAAATGCCACCAGCAGCTGTTCAGATTTTCTTTAAGATTTTGTTCTAAGTAAAATCTAATCTGTGTACATCCAAGGAATGCAGAATCCGCTCCCCCTTTTTCTGTGGATTGGGAAAGAAAGTTGGCAAATGAGTGGTCTGATTAAGAGCCACAATGGATACCACCTTAGGCATGAAGGATGGATTGGTCCTGAGGGATACCCTGCCCGCATGAAAAATGATGAAAGGCTCCACTGCCATAAGAGCCTGTAGTTCGGAAATCCTTCTAGATGAAGTAACTGCTAAAAGTAAAGCTGTTTTCCAGGAGAGAAACGATAAATCTGCAATAGCAGCTGGCTCTAAAGGAGGAAGAGTGAGCTTTTCCAATACACAATTGCGGTCCCAGGCAGGGGTTGGAGCTCTCCTGGGTGGTCTTATGTTTTTGGCCCCTCTGAGATACTGCTTTAGCAGAGGATGAGAGAAGAGGGGAGGTTCTGTGTTGTAATCAGCTGAAATGGCTGAGGCATGGATTTTAATGGAAGAAAAGGACAGACCCTTGTGAAGCATCTCGGTTAAGTATTGTAAAATCTGAGGAATGTTGGGCACTGCTGTGCTTATCCCTTGAGACCGATTCCAGGCACAGAATCTTTTCCATTTGTCAGCATAACATTTTCTAGTACTAGGCCTTCTCGCCTCCAAAATGACATCCATCAAAGTTTTGCTGAGGGATGCTAAGGGAGAATTTAGGTGATTAGCCACGCTGCAAGATTCAAAGTTTGGAGTTGCATGTGCAGAATTTGGTTGTTCTGCTGAGACAGTAAGTAAGGAGTCTGAGGCAGGTGCCACGGTGGAAGGTGTGACACATTGTGGAGGAGTGGATACCAGTGCTAGCGAGGTCAGTCTGGAGCAATCAAAATCATTTTTTGTTTGTCCTGTTTGGCTTTTAATAGAACTTTGGAGAGCAGAGGCAGAGGGGGAAAGGCGTAGACTGATAGGTTTGTCCAGCTGAAGGATAGAGCATCCACTTCCCAGGCTTTTTTGTGATGAGTTCTTGTGCAACATTTGTCCAGCTGATAGCTGTGGGATGAGGCAAAAAGATCTAATTTGCGTGTCAACATGTTGAAAATCCGTGGTTCTAGTTTCCATTCATGTGGGTCCATGAGATTTCTGCTTAGTTCGTCTGCCAGAGTATTCAGCTTTCCTGGCAGGAATTGAGCTTGTAGTTGTACTTGACAGGTCAAGGCCATGTTCCACAATGCCATGGCTAGTCTGCAAAGGGGGTAGGAGTGTATACCCCCCTGCTTGTTTATGTACCACATAACTGTGGTGTTGTCTGTCTTTATCATTAATTGTCCTGTATGAAGGTAGTCCTTAAAGGCTGTCAGTGCATTCTGTACGGCTAGCATTTCTTTTTGATTGATATGAAGATTCATTTGATTTGGGTTCCATTTGCCCTGAATGCACCTCCCTGCCAGATGTGCCCCCCAAGCATAGTCTGATGAGTCTGTAGTTAGAGTTTGGGTGGCAGGGGGTGGTGTGAATGACAGTCCCTTGTTTTGGTGGCAGGCCTCTGCCCACCACAGGAACTCTGGTTGCAGGCAAGGAATGATAAGCATCATTGTTTCCAAGCTGTGACAATACTGACTCCATAGACTTTTTAAGTACCACTGAAGTTTCCTCATATGCAGTCTTGCATATGGAATTAGAAGAATGCAAGAGGCCATGAACCCCAAGGCCTGCAGTATTTGCCTTGCAGAAAGCGGAGTTTTTGTGGCCACCTGTTTGAAGCAAGTTACCAAATGAAATTGCTTCTCTGGCGCAAGAAAAGCCATCTGGGCACTTGTATTCAAGCTTGCACCCAGGAATGTAATTTTTTGAGAGGGTACCAGTTGTGATTTATTTTAGTTTATAGTGTACCCTAGACAAATTAGAACCTTTTTTATGGTTTAGAATAGTGTCCTTGTTTTCTGCCTGAATTAGACAATCGTCCAGGTATGGATATATTTGAATATTTCTTTGCCTGCAAAATGCAATTACTGGAGCCAGGCACTTTGTAAAGACCCTGGGCACAGTAGATAAGCCAAAGGGCAGTGCAGAGAACTGGTAATGCAAGTAGCCTACTTTGAAGCGGAGGCATCTTCTGCAAGATTCCCTGATTGGGATATGCAGGTAAGCCTCTTAAATCTAGAGTTGCCAACCAGGCATCTTTGCCTAGCATAGGAAGTAACTGGTGAAGAGTCAGCATCTTGAATTTTGGAATGTCCAGAAAGGTGTTTAGAGTAGATAAGTCCAGAACTGGACGCCATGATTTGTCTTTTCTGGGTACCAGGAAAAGTCTTGAATAGAAACCTTGTCCCTTTTCCTCTTCTGGTACTGGATGAATATCCCCCATGCTCATGAGGGAAAGTACTTGTTTCTGGGCCTCTGCCCACTGATTTGGGGGCAGGTCTGGCTATCTGAATTGGCAACGTTTGGAAATGAAAACTGTATCCCTGGGATACTATATTTAAAACCCATTTGTCCTGGGTTATAATTTGCCAGTTTTTTGCATGAAGAGCCAGTTTTCCCCCCAAAGGGGCGGCTAAATGGTAAGTGCTTGGTAAGTGTAAAGGGAAGTCATTGAGACTGCTTACCATAGAGAGGTGTCTTGTTGCTATCAGATTTGGAAGAGGAAGCACCCCACTGTTTTGTTCTGAAAGTCCCTTGTGACTGAAACCTGGAGCCTTTGGAATGTCTGGGTTTGACTTGAGTGGCTCTCGAAGGAACCAGTTCTTAGTAGGCCAGTGCCTACTAAATCTTGGAGGTTGCACTTGTAAGAAATCTTTCACAGTTTGCATAGATTTTGCTTCATCTTCCATCTTTTTTAAAACTTCTTCAGCCTTATTACCAAAGAGATGGTTCTGTTGTAAAGGAGCATCTAACAATTTTGCTCTGAGCCAAGCATGCCTTCTTAGCACAGATCCAGTTAGAGCAGCCCTGCAAGAGTCCTCCAAAGAATCAAAACCACATTGCAAAGTATATTTTCCAACTTATTCAGCGGAATGCAATAAATCCTGTAAATCTTTGTTTTCCACACAGTCAGAAATTAACATTTTTTTGTTTAAGCAGTCCCATGAGATGCTGTTGATATTTTAGCATATGAAATTGACAGTTTAACTGCCAAGGTTGCAGAAGTGTAAACCTTCTTACCCCATCTATCCAGTGCCCTGGACTCTTTCAGAAGGGGTAGGATTTTTAGCAGTAGAAGCCTTAATGCCCTTGGGACCCTGAGAAATGGTTTCAGGATCTGCAACAAAATTTTTGAAAATAAATTTGTGGGAGTCAGGAACCCTGTAGTATCTGTCTGGCTTACAAGGAGCCGGAGGCAGTGAATCAGGAGCCATACTAGATTCCGAAAAAACATCATCAACAATGTCTAGAACAGGAGGTATAGCCAAAGGCCTATGCTGAGGAAGAAGAAGAAAATCGCCAAATCTCTTTTTAGATTCAGAGAAATCCTGACTTTCCCAGTGGAAATGTTCCCTGAAGTTATGCAAAGTTTCCCCAAAAGAAAAATCCTCAGGGGGAGAAGCAGAAGAGTCCTCATAAGTAGGTATAGACCATTCCTGGTCATTAAAAGCGTCAGAAGAAATAGAATCCTGTTCTGAAGATTCATAATCAATGTCTTGCCTAGGCCTCTTACAAGGGGGGGGGGGGGGTTGGCTACCCCTGATCAGAGCCATTAAATCTGCAGCCATTTTGATCATTTGTTTTTTAGAAATAGGGGCCTGCACATGTGGCCCAGGCGTCTGTTTTTTAGGCATAGGTTGAGATTTTGGCCTTAGTTTTGAAGATGGCGTCGGTCTAACATACAAATCTGTAGGCCTGAAAACACCCTCAGAATCCGGTGCCTGCACAGCGGCTGCAGACCCATCCAAGGTAGAGACATCCGCGGGTTCCATAATTGAAGCATCTCGCGGCATACCGGACTTCGAATGGCTCTCATTAGAGGCCTGCGAATCAGAAGTAGCGAGCATCAGGGACTGCGAAAGTGCCTCATTGAGTACCGGCGAACTGGCGACTGGCTTAGGAGAAGCGTCGGTTTTGGACCTCAGCCTGTCTCTTTTTCTTTGCGATTTTTAGGTATTCCGGTAGTCAGATTGTTAACTGACGACATTTCTGGATAATTAAAACACGAGCCAAAATATTTAGAAGCAAAAATGTACCGACGTTTGATAGTGCGCTGATTAAATAAAGCACAAAACCGATAGCAAGGTACACTGTGGTCAGGGCTTAGGCAAGGAATACAGTACAAATGAAAATCCTTATGAGGTATTTGCTTCCCACAAGTAATGCAATTATTAACTTTTACTGACATCGGTAAGGAGCAAGAAAAAGTTTCCCCAACGGGGTACTTAGCTTTTTAGTTGAAGACTTTGGATCTGAAACTCTTGACAGCTAATGCTATCAACGCAAACTATATTGTTTGTGTGCTAGTTGTGGATCCAATATTTTTTTCATAACTAAGCGACTCTTGAGGTACCTTCAACTGTCCTGTGGGAGGTGGCTCAAGTGTGATTAAATCTCAACAGCAAGGATCTGGAATACTGTATACAGTTCTGGTGACCTCAACTCTGCAACAAAGTTAGTGGCATAGATGACTTCGGAAGCGGTCAGCAAAATAGCACATGACTTACACCAGAAACCATATACAGGGAGAAAAAAGGAGCTTAAAACACAAATTATGTTAAAGAAAGGTGACATTATGAGACTTCCATCAGTGGCACTGTGGTGTGAAAATCTCGTGTCCAATTGCTCTACTACAGTTTCCTTTTTATACATATTTTTGGAAGTCTGCAGTAGTAAAATCAGTCCAAAAAATCCGCTATAAAAGGTGGTAGGATCCAATGAGAACTTCATAGCACTATTTAAAGCAATTTATTGAAAACATAAAAACTCCGGTTAAGCGCTATCATCTATCTTAGTAGACTTCTTCAGAACACAATAAGAAATTCAAACCAGGGTTTTATACTCTCCATAAACAAACATGTTATACAATTAAATCAGTCAATGGTTGTAGAATACTAGTCATTTAAAGTGCACAGTGCTATCATTAAAACTGTCACAATTTTAAAATACATATGAATAAAACCCTACCTATTATTCAATAAAATCATGTGTAATTACTGTGTATTATGTAAATAAAAATTATGTGCTTTCTAACACTCTGATGTATTTTGAGCACAGATCAAATGCGCGGGTTAAACTTTTAGTTCCAAAATGGGCTTGATAGATATACTGTCATTGATTCCCGGGTGTACTGTTGCATTCAAAAAAATTTGAACACATCACAACATGGGCTTTTCACCATAAGTCTATATAAAAGGCTATACAAAAGATACTTACATCCAATTGGAATATTATGAAAACGGATGAGAATATCTACACCTTTTAGGAGAACATCCCACATTTGTACACAAAACTGGATGTAACCTTAAGAGTAAACTTGAGAGGAAGATCAACAACCATGGTAGTTTTAACAACAAAAAAAAATGGGGGGTACACACAAATGTGGGCAATGCAACCAATGCTTTGCCATTACGGAAGACGTCACTCTAAAATTAGAAGATATGACTCAGACAGTATTAAGGTTCCAGAATGGGAATTGTCGTACGCAACACGTGATATATTTAGCAAAATGTACAAAATGTCCTTGTTTTTATGTCGGTAAAACTGACAGGTGTTTAAGAAACAGAATATATGACCATTATTATTGCATTACGAAGAAAGACATAACCAATGCTTTATATAGGCATATGGTGAAAAGCCCATGTTGTGATATGTTCAAATTTGCCATTTTAGAGCATATACTAGTCAATCCCAGAGGTGGTGATATTAGAAAAAGACTAGGTGAGAGAGAAATCAAATGGCAGTTTTTTCTGAATGCAACAGTACACCCGGGAATCAATGACAGTATATCTATCAAGCCCATTTTGGAACTAAAAGTTTAACCTGCACATTTGATCTGTGCTCAAAATACATCAGAGTGGTAGAAAGCATATAATTTTTACTTGCATAATACACAGTAATTACATATGATTTTATTGAATAATAGGTTCATATGTATTTTAAAATTGTGGCAGTTTAATGACAGCACTGTGCACTTTAAATGACTAGTATTCTACAACCACTTTTAATTGACTGATTAATTGTATAACGTGTTTGATTGGTTATGGAGAGTATATAACCCTGGCCTGAATTTCTTATTGTGTTCTGAAGAAGTCTACTAAGATAGATGAAAGCGCTTAACCGAAGTTTTACGTTTTCAATAAATTGCTTTAAATAGTGCTGTGAAGTTCTCATTGGATCCTACCACCTTTTACAGCGGATTTTTTGGACTGATTTTAGTAGTTGCTATTCACTGTTTTTTTGACTTTTTATAAGTCTGCAGTAGTGTTATAAGAAATTATTTATTTAAGCAATAAGATATGATATGAAAGGTGCGTTACATATGGCGTAGCAGTTAGGATTCCTGGTTTTAACTCAGGTGATCTGGGTTCATCTCCTGGTATAGGAATGGGCCACACTTTTAACCTGGTAGTTAGCACAGAGGATTAAAGCTATTTATGACTGGTTAACCAGCTGTTTCCTGTAGTATGGGGTTTGATTCCTTCAGCCTCCATCTATCTATTGTGGGTTTCCGAGCAAGTCACTTAGCGAGACTCTGGGACAATTGGGAAACTGACCTAGGATCCTCAATGGTCACAAGAACTGCATGTCTTATGACCATCTACAAATGTATGACTATACACTGATGATGAAAACTGGGAGGTGGAATGGGATAAGGGAAGACATTACATTTTTTCTCATGTTTGCCAAAGTCAATGGATCTGACTGCATGGCAAATGCTTTCCTCGAACTGGGGACTGTAGTACTGGATAAGACAGCTTAGGATGGGTTGATATTGATATTTGAAAGAGGAATTGAAAAATTAGAGCCAAGAATTACGATGTTGAAGCAAAGAGATTCTGAGTTGAATTCTTAAATTCCTATGTGGACACCACTGAGAAGCTACAAAGAGAATAAAAAATTAAAACAATATACATGCTTATATTCTGAATAGAAAATGGTTAAAGAGATGCAAGCATGAAGACAGAGTTTAAACAGAAACAAAAAGTGCATTAACAGAGTCAAAACTGAACGAGCTCTCAAGCCTTTTTCTTTGGTTTCAGCTGCGACTACAAGGCAACAGACAGATATTAGTTAATTCTGAAACATTTAAATTTAAGTTGATGGACAGGATTGTGTCACTACTCTGGTGGTTTATCACGTTATACAAATTAGGTGATTAACTTTGTTTCAATGACTACTGGGCTCAAACTAGGCTTAAGGTGACAAAGCATCTGGCTTCAGTGAGAATGTGTAGATCAAGGACCTCAAAGTTTCACTTTTTATCCTTCAGGGACAAATATTCCCTGAGAAAATGCAAGATCTTTACTGATTCCAAGAAGTTCTCCAGGGCACCACAAGTCACTAATAAAATCCAAAGGTACCACCAAAATGGAACAGAGACTCAACCCATAAGTGTTAGTTTACAGTTTTAATAAAACGCAACAAAACACATTAACACCTCTAAAAAAATCACAAAGTACGTTTTCGATTACTTCATCAGATACGGACTGAATACTGAGAGGTTACATTTATATCTCCTTCAAGCTGTAAAGTTCATTAATTAACCAATCAAATTGGGGAAAATTCACTATTAATTGATACAAAGATTATGAAGAGGAATGCAGTATAATCCATTGTTTAAAAACCTTTCAAAAATGTCAATAAATACAATTGCTCATTTAATACAATAAAAATCCATGCTCTTAAAAACCTATAAACAATAAACCCAGTAACATCAATGAACTCAATGAAATATTATTAAAATACTAAAAGCTCTCCAATCATTACTAATTCTCAGGAAGGCTTTGGAGCAATACATGAATACAAAAATGCATAGATGAAAACTTAACCAATGCTTTGAATGTAAATAAGAAAAGAACTGTTCAAAGACAATGGAAATGCTAAAGGGGAATACCTTAAACAAGCTAAAAGTATTCAGGAGATAACATTTCTTTTTAAAGCTTATATGATTCTGTGACAGAAAAAGGTGCACACAATGGCAAAGCAATGTGAATAATACAGCAATAACCCACGCCTGGATGTGGGTAATGCTGGATTTACCCACGGTTGGTGTGGTTTGGTCACGAGGACGAAGCACGAGTGGCCAAACAAAGACAACCGTGGGTAAATCCAGCATTACCCACACCCAGAAGTGGGTCATTGCTATTATACAATGACATTATTTAAGAAAAAAATAAAATTACTTTTCTTAAATAATGCATTGTATAATGCCTCCTTGCTGCCCTTCCGCAGCTGTCTGGTATTCTGCGGCAGTTCTGAAGTGCTGCGCATGCGTATGCTTATGCAGTACATCAGAGCTGTGGGTGGAAGCAACAGAGAAAGCAAGATCTCCGTTGCTTTTTACAAACTGTCTCGCTATGTTAAAGGAGTTTAACATAGCAAGACCGCTTTAAAAAAAGCAACGGAGAACAGAAGATCTCGGTTACTTTTTTTAAAGTTGTCTCGCTATGTTAAACTCCTTTAACATAGCGAGACAGTGTGTAAAAAGCAACGGAGATCTTGTGTTCTCCGTTGCTGTAAATAAAGACTTGTACTAATGAAAAAAGTCTGGGCGACTGGACCTTTTTCCATTAGTACAAGTCTGATTTACAAAGTGCACGCTGACCAATCAGCATGCACGTTTTAGAATATTAATGGGGGGTCGTTGTATAATAACCTGTAATGCATGTGAAAAAGACAACAAGCTTTCTTCCTTGGACTTTACAGTCAAGGTAGGTTTGGGAGGTCACTCATTGGAAGTTCTAGCTTGGCTGGAGTTTATTTGTTTTTTTTCTGATTTTTGTTTAGTGCAACTTTCTAACTCTTTGTTTTAATTTCTGAATACAGTTCTATTCCATCTAATGTCAAGTCAAGCCTGTACTATTAATGGTATGCACATTTTCTGTCGCCTTGGCTGGAGAATGGCAGAATAAAGGGTCTTTGGTTTTGCAGAACCTATTGGAAAATTAACTTTGACCTGAATGATAACAATATTAGGACTAACTGTTGTCGGTTTGAGTTGCAGGGAATCCAAGTTAGTGTTGTACTGAAATGTACACAAGTGTACACTATTGAGTTCTAGAACTCCAAAATTGTCATTGACAAGGTATTCCTTGGCCCGGTGTGAGTAGGGATTATTACCTGACCAGTCATATACAGAACAGAATATGGGGCCACGTTTCCCGTTAACTTGACAGCAGTGCACTTAACTATGAGGGCATGCTAATGTCCAATTAAGGCTGAGTTGATAGCCTCACCCTGCGTATGGACTCCTTCTCTGGTGCTGGAAACTTAATTTGAGGAGTCCGCCTTCTGGTTCAACTAGACAACTTAATCCATCTGAGCAGAATTATGCAACAGTAACTGCAGCTTGCCCAGCTCAATCTGGGTTTAACAATGTTAGACATTCTCCGGTGTCTTCGGATATCCAAGCTGGGCAAAGTATTAACTCACAGCACTTGGATAATTCTACACAAGGGAGCAACTTTCAGAACGTTGATTCTGCTTCGGTTCCATCTATTGGTAGCTTTTTGAATAACAACAACTTCTTTGGAAATGTGAGTACAGCGGGTGATCAACAAGAGCTCGATGCAACAGTGAGTAACATCACCAACTTAAGCAGTTTTGATCAAACTTTGATGCAAAAAAATACAACTTGAAATTTCTTACTTACAAGAGTGTTTAGTTAAAAAACTCATCCCTAAGGGTCTGTGACAATGGCGCTACCCAGTGAGTCTCACAGAAGGCTCACAATTTCATCGCGAGCTTCTTGCATTATTTGAAAAACAAGGGTTTGTGTTTATTAATCTGCTTATTGCTCAATATAAATTAGAAGTTGATGCCTTAAAAGTTGAACTTGAATTATTGGAACATAATATTATAACAGACTGTGGCTTCTTTAGGTACAAGTACGAATACATTCGTACTTCTACCAGTATTGAGGCAACTATGGTAAAAATGACAAATATAAAAAAGAAAAAGATTGCCAGAGACATTCACGGATATTTAAATAATAGAGCATACCCCCGTCTCCCTCTACATCACAGACCGTCAAGGTTATAGAGACCCCTCATGAAGTCAATGACAGTATACAAGATGAACCAAATAGGGTTCATGAAACTACATCTAACATGCAGGTAGATGGAGTGCAGCCTCTTCGCCACAGTGAGACTGGAGACTGTTTAACAACAATAGTAGGAGTAATAACAACATTAATGGTGGCTACAACAATTTGCAACCACAAGAACAGAATAGTTCTAATAATAATGGATCGAACTCCAACAACCAACAGGGTTTTCTGAGGAATCGGAATGGTGAACAAATGAACTCGCGAGCGAGGAGGAATCAAGGGAATACGAGGAACAGGCGAAACCAGTGCAGGAGATGATGCTTCATCTCAACAATCCCCGCATTATAGTCGATTCAAAAGGGGACTTTAAAATTTACAATTACACTATTTTTGATGTTAACCAAGACATAGTGGACTTCTTTTCAAAAGGCCTGTCATTTGTTCCTGATTCTCACATTTATCTAGTCAAAAGTATTACTGATCTTAAATTGTTTGTGCGCAAGTTAAACTTGAAAGTTCTTATGGAAGGGAAGTCCACCCTCACTAGTTCCCCTTAAAGTCTCTAGTGTCTTTAATCCACCACTACATGACACCTTACACTCTTTTGAAAAAATGTGCGAGTTTGACCTAAGGGCTTTAGTAGCTAATAGGGTAACTAATAACAATAGTTGTATTAATATCACTAGATACCAATGTGACTTCATTAGCATGTTACGGGAATGCAACATAAGGGTAATGAAACCTGACAAGGGGGGGTGGACTTGTCTTCATGGACTACAACATTTATGTAGAAAAATTGCTTAGTCTACTTAATACTAAGTCTTACGCACTTGTTAGGGAGGTAAATTCAGCTTACAACAAAATACGGTCTATTCTTGATCTTTTTTTGGAAGGGGTTACCGATATTGATTTGTATCGTTATTTGAACATGATTGGCCCCAAGTTACCAGTACTGTTTGGCACACCTAAGATCCACAAGTTGATTAATAAACCCCCTTTTTGGACCCATTGTTGATGGGCGGGGGTCAATTACTTATGCATGTGCCAAATATGTAGACAGCATACTTAGGCCTTTGGTTGAACAGGAGTCACAAATTTGCAAGGATTCGTGGAGCTTCCTTCGAGATATTAACAACATTCCTTTTAATCAAGATTTTCTCTTCCTTTCAATAGATGTTAAGGATTTATATACTGTTATACCCCAAAAATTGGGGTTAGAATGGAGAGTTGCTAACATCCAGAAAGATTAATAATAATACCACATACTTGGTTGAGAGCCTTCTAGAGATAGTATAACATTTATTTACAGAAATCAGGGGTGGCAATGGGTTCACCCTGTGGAGGGAGTTTCGCCAATTGTATTATGGCTAATTGGGAAAGAACATTGCTATTTAACAACACCCTATTCTGCAATAATGTCGCCTGGTACACTAGGTACCAGGATGACACGCTTTTAATTTGGAAGGGACCACCAGCATTAGTACCGACATTTATTTCGAATATTTCCCTTATGACTGAATTTCTTGAGTTTACATATAATCTACAGGAGAATGATATCAACTTTCTAGATATCCTCTTATCCAAGGATATTGTCAATCACAGGTATAAAAGTGTTATTTATAGGAAGCTCACATATTCCAATGCATTTTTGCACTTCACTAGCTGTTACCCTCACCATCAGAAAAGAGCTGTCGTGAAAGGACAGATGGTTAGGGCAGTGAGGATGATTTCTGATGGCAAGGATTTTATAGAAGAATGCGAACACTTGGGGTCCATGTTTACTAATAGAGGGTACCTGCAATCTATGGTGGTTGATATCACATCTGAAGTTGTGTATAAACATCAAACAGGTTACTTTAAACCAATTTTGTCATATTTTAATGGTCAGAGTGTAGTAGAAGTGATTAATGTGAGTGACTCTCACAGTAAAGGTAATGATCATGCTTTTAGGATTAGTTTTTTGTGTACTTACAGCTTAGATCATTCGTTAATAAGAGGGTTACTTAGTAAAAATTGGGCCCTCATTAAATGAGGATAGTGCCTTGTTTAATTTGCTTGGAGCAAGTCCTAAAATTATTTATAGGCGGGGACAAAATTTAAAATCTATTCTTGAAACTAAGCACCCTGCCAGGCATGTTAAAAACACTGGCATGACTAAGTGTGGGTCATGTAGACAATGTAACTATGTCAGCACAGAGCCCAAGGTTAGAATTAGAGATAAAATATACAACATTAGAGGTAAGCACAATTGTGATACTAGAAGTGTGATATATTCTGCCTGCTGCGAGAAATGTGTTGCTTTCTATATAGGTAAAACCGAAAGGAAATTAAAGCAGCACATTTACGAGCATTATTATGCCATCAGTAAGAAAGATACCACCAATGCTCTGGCTAGGCACATCATAGAATTTACAGACCATATTTTTAAATTTGCTATTCTTAAACACATTGTAATTGACATAAGAGGTGATCCTTGGCAGGTCCAGTTGGAGATGGAAGAGGTGTTTTGGCAGATAAGAACTGCCGCTTATATGCATCCTGGACTTAACGAGTACGTGTCCATTAGTTGCATTCTCAAACACCTCACTATGAGAAGGTGATTTGGGTTTTTAAGTATGGGTTCAGTCTGCTTTCAACAGTTTTAACAGTATTAGTACTTTAATCTTTTGCATTATATTTTTTGTTATTATACAGGTAACTAGAATTGTATTTTCGATTTAAAATGCAAAGGTTTTTCAAGAATTGCGCTATACAGCGCTTCCTATTTTTAAAATAATGTTGGTATTTTGCTATTTTTATTGCATTATGTGTTTGTTTCCTGTAGAGGTTTTTTACAGAAGGTTTTTATGTGCTAGAGGTTTATGTTGGGTGTCTTACTAACATGTGCTGAGCATTGGGGTTAATTAGTTAATTGGCTGTTTGTTTGATTGTTATAAATACTTGACTTAACTTGCTTGAATTTTGGCTGAGGAAGGAGAGACATTGTTCCCTCCGAAAGTGCTAATAAACTTGTGTTTAAGTCAACAATATTCCTTGTGACTGCTCTTCTACAACCTCGCTTTTTTTGTTTTTATACAATTAAGGACTTGCAGAAAGATGAGGGTGGTTCCCTCTTCTCTTCTATTTCATTTTCAGATATCAAGGTACGAACTTTTGACAAGTTAATACTTTTTATGGAATAGTACGAGTTTAATCTTTCTAGGTAATCAAACATGAAGCCACAGGAGTTCCGATATCTTTAGTACTTCCAACTTGAGAAGAGGAGTAACTTTGGGAATTGTATGACACCCCAAGCACTTTTTAAAGTTATAAATGGAGGTTAAGAGGCTCTCTGCTGAGCTGAGTAAACAATTTTTTTAATTCGTTGGGTGCCAGTGGCTATTATTGGGTTACATACCATGCAAAGTTACTGTTACTGGATACTTTCTATTTATTATTTTCCAGGATCCACAGGGCGGAGTGCTTCTATTTTAATAGAAATCTTCTTGAAAAGGAACCATCCTCTAAATGGAGACTCTCAGAAATGAAGAATGCATATTTAGCAACGGGTCTAGAAGGTAGGTGGAGGAAATTCTTTGACAGAAGTGGGATTTTTTTTTAAATGCGGCATATTAGCAGCTTACAAATCCAGTAAAAAAGAACAGAACAAATTCCACTTAAATTTAAGGACTACAGACATGCCAATCTCAACCTACTCTATGACAAAATATCAAAATTCACTTATGAGCTCACCTGAACACAGCACCAAGCTTCACTAAGGACTTCTACACCCATTTAGAAAAAAATGAATATAGCCATTAGTCCCCTTACAGAACAAACTTTATGTGAAATTCAAATACAAATCACCCTTGTGGTCCACTAATATAAATAAACTATTCAAGAAAAGAAAGAAACTTGGTGAATTAACCACCAAGCAAAGGAGGCAGAGGTGCCCGAAAAAAAAGACAGAAACAAAGTACAAGCACGAAACAGGCACCAACACCAGGAGGTCAAATAAAACTATATCCACTGCAAAAAACGGAATCAACAACCCTTTAATCACATCTTGTTGAATTATTTAGTAGATCCAAAAACCCTCTTCAAGGATAACACCATAAGCATTACAAAAAAAAATCATTTAAACACTATCAGACCACTAAAGCAGCCTATAAACTTAGGCAGGACTATGGAGCCAAAGATAATTATAAATCCTTCTTTAGTACATTGATCACAACTTATTCATAATTATGTCTATTATTCTGATCTCAAGGCAGACACTGCCAATATTACTGCAAACAAATTTAGCATCATCTTCACCCCGAGACCTCCATTTAAATCTCGGAGATATCTGAATTCCTAAATATTCTTTAAAGGTAAAGGTAATTTCCCAAATGTGGTTACCAAGACGAAAAATACATCCTATATGAGACCTGATGATATACCTGGCTGCTTAATTAAGTGTGAGACAAGTCCTTGAAGGCACGCTCCTCAAACTGTTTAACCTAAATTTACTGGTTTTGTCCCTGAAGATGCTTCAGCGTTCACACACAAACACGACACCACTATCACAATCGACACCTTGGCACAAATACATTCTTAAGAGGTCATAGCTGCATTCAAATGCATTCTGCAGATCACTCTCAACTCTAATATAATCCACGCCTTCTCACTCCTGTTTATAACACGTCAATCACAGCCTATTAAAATCTGTGTTTGAAAGGCTGTACTAGTTTTAGTATACAACTGTTCAAAATATTATAACACCCCCCCCTCCCCGACTGATGTCAATATGATGCGCTGTTTTGTCTTGCTGACTACTCTGCATTTCAAATCTATGTAATTCATTTTAACTATTGAACACTGTGCATTTCAAATTCCTCTAACTTATGAACCTTTGCTTCCTTACATAACTTGCCTTTGCCAGGACTTTGCAGGAAACAGTTCATGGATAAGTTCACTTTAAGTTAAGTAAATACATCTGTTATTACCCAAAGTACAGCCTTGAATATATAATACAAACTTCAGTGTACGAGTGTTACTGATCTGATCTTATGGGCAAGTAAAATCAAGTGGTTCTGGACTGTAAATGCTTTGTTAGTCAGTTCCTGAATGTTCATCTGGACTTCATAGCAAACGCATTTAAGTCACTCTAAATCCATCTAGAAGGTGTACGCCTTACACATGCACATGTGATGGAACAGTAGTATGCATTGCAATTCTTTAAGCTAACAAGTGTCTGATACAACAGCTTTTCTGATTTGCTTTACAAAATCAAACCACCATTAGCCAAATACCTGTTTGACAAGTACCTAGGAGAGAACAGAGCACAATTTGCAAGACTTGAGGGTTTTTTTTTTGGTTAAGATGAATTCTCTTTAGTCTTCAGATTCATGTAGAGTGAAGACAATTTCTGTACTGCTGTCAAAAGAGCAGAATTATTTAAATATGTAGGCCTAATTCCTGCAGGGATGGAGGAACAAGCATTTCCTCTGCACACTGACGTTAAGGCAGAAAACTCTCATCCCTGCTTTGAGGGCAGGCCTTAAATAGAGGGCAGCCTTCCAACTAGGTGAAGGTTCACTTTGAGAATCTCAATTCTGAATTGAGGAGAAATATTTCATGTTTTACAGTTACCTGGTACTAAAAAATAAATGTGCACATATTACAATAAAAAGATAAATGACTTCTGGAATTGGAAACCATTAATATTAGAATTTTTTCTTTAATTCATCCCATCATAGAATTTTTTCTTTAATTCATCCCATCATATTTTAATCACCCTCTTGAACTTCAACTTGCTACAATAAGCATTCTTATTTAAAACTAAAAATTGTCTATTTTACTGCTCAACAGCACCAAGGAGTCTGCGCAACGTAGCCTTAACTAAGCAGTAAAGCACCTCTATTATTGTCACATACAGAAATGACTATTCTATTCTCATGCCTACTTATTCCATTTCACTAAATACAACCATATGTATATATATATATATATATATATATATATATATATATATATATATATATATATAAACACACACACAAACATATATATATATATATATATATATATATATATATATATATATATATATATATATATATATATATACATACATACATACATACACACACACAAATATACATGCGTGTGTTTTATATATGATTTACTACGCCCTACTATATTGACGTTACTGTATGCCATGCCTTATGCTTTACACCCTATCAAAAGAAAATGTAATCAATGGCAGAAGCATAGCAAATAACATAATTTGTGGAACACTTTTTAACATTAGCCCAATTTACTTGGCAAGACAAATCTCATAAGAACTTAACCCACAAGGAAAGATCAGAGTAAGCTGAAGAAACTAAGCTTCATGAAGCAGTTACACTCACAGCACAGACGTTTTAAAATTCAACGAAAGTACTTTTTCTAGGACACAAAATGGGTGAACAAAGCTCTGCTTAGAACAGCCGATGACAACTAAATGTCTGCATACGTCAGCAGTTTCTGACATTGGGAAGGGTAAGCTGGCCTTGAAAAACTGTGATCAGCTGATACCTTATCTGACTGCCTACAGAATATCCACCTTCTGTTATCAAAGGTACAAGAGGAAACTGTACTGAACGTACTATAAAGAGGCGACTTCCTCACACAAAGCCTTTTTTCTTCCTTTAACACTAGTCCAGTTTCTGCTAATTGAAAAGCTTTTCTAGTTGCAGCACTAAGTGTGGATGCAGAGATCTACATGCTGTTAATGGCAGCCTTTTGAAACAGCCATGTAATAGCCACATGTGAATCCACTCTTCGGTTACTGGTAGAGTACAGTCATGCCACATTAAGGATCTCACAAACACTGATAAGTTAATAAAACAGCAATTTCAAACAGCTGTGACATAGTACTCATCGTTAAGAAAGCCTACAGATTTACGACAGGTTATCTTTAAAGGTGGGGCTGTAGATGGCATAAATAAGCATACATCGCTCTCACTCTCCCTCTCTGACGTACTCTTTTACTGACATTATAACCCCAAGGAAGTGATACACATGCTCACTGATAGCCAAGCATCAAGGCATTAGCATTATGACTGCAAATTTGAAGTTACCATGAGTTAGGAAACAAAAAAAAATATTAATATTTTTCACCCCTCCAACTTACCCCATCAAAGCACTCCCTTCCTTTTCTATCATTCCCCCTTTGCCTGAGAGTAGCCATATATGTTGTTGTGTCTTTCGGCTTTTCCCGGTTAGGGTTCGCCACAGCGGAATTCTGGTCCGCTAATGATTGGCAGTAGATTTTTATGTGCAGAGTTGCAAGAGTAGACATATATATAGAATTTTATTTATTTTATCTATGCCTGACAGCCATTAAGCATCCTCCAACTGGACTTGAGCACATTCTCTACCCATCAATGGCAACAGCCAGAGGGGCCATCATACAGGCAGCCATTGAAGTAATCTTTACCCCTGCCATCATCCCTGAAAAGGGAGCGTTTCTATAGGAGGCCCTAACCCATCTTCTGGTGGCTGACTTGGGAACCCATTATAGGTTCATAGGTTCATACTAGGCTATCTGCCCTAGGGCATTTATAAGCCTAGCCAGAGTGCGTTTGGCTTTCGCCACCCATTTTAAATTAATTTTGCTATGCCCTTTTTCGAGGTTAGTATACTGTGCCTCTGTCTAACAGTGACACAGAAGTGATACCCGGAACCTACGATCTCCCATCCACTCATCAAGATTCCTCTTGAAGAGAGTCAATGAGGGACTCTGCCTAACCTGGACTGGGATTTTATTCCAGAGTGAAGGGAGCCTCTGGGTTATGAATATGTCCCTCCAGCATGTCCTATTTATTTCAGTGCTGAGGTTCAAGTCTCACGAGCGCGTAGCTTGATGGGATTTGGATTTTCTGAGGTGCAGCATGTCCATTAATTCCGGGTTGGACATGGCTTTATACGTCAGGCACAGATCGCCTCTGAGCAGGCGGTATGCCACTGAGCAGAGCTGGAGTTTCTTTAACCGGGCAGCATATGGCATCTGTTTGAGCCCTTTGATCCTCTTGGTGAGGTACTTTTGTGGTCTTTCCAGTTGCTGCAGGTGTCTGGTAAGGTACATCCCAAAAGGGGCATTGTACTCAATTATGGGCCTGATGAGGGATGAGTAAAGAGGTACAATGACCTCCCTGATCTAAATGTGAACCCTTCATGATTAGGTGGGCTATATAAAATGTTTTTCTAACCACTTTGGCCACGTGGTTGTCAAATGAGAGATTGCTATCAACTTGGGTCCCCAGGTCCCTAATTACTTCTTCTGTACTTAATGGATTACCACCTATGTGGTAACTTGTGGGCACTTTGTTTTTGCCAAAGGGGATGACTATACACTTTTTGGCATTTAGCTTGAGGCCATGGCTCTGGCACCAGTTGTCTGATTCTATGAGGCTCTTTTAGAGGATGCTTGTGTCGGCTGGAGAGTCGATTATGGCGCCCAGTTTGCAGTCATCCGCGAACTTGGTCAGCCACAGTCCTTCCGTGTTGGCCTGTACCTCCGAGAAATATATACTGAACAAGAGAGGTCCCAGGACTGAGCCTTGTGGGACGCTACTTGTAACCGGTTTGGAGTCTGACATGGCTGTAGCAATTCTAACCATGTGGGTTCTGTCCTTGAGCCAGTTTGCAACCCATCTAGTGACATAGGGGTTTATATTTAAGCTGGTGAGCTTATCTATAATGCCCGAGTGGGGTATTGTATCAAAGGCTTTTGCGAGGTCCAGGTAGGCTGTGTGGACCACCTTCCCCTTATCAATGGCCTTGGTGACTGTTTCAAAAAAATCGACCAGAGGCAGGATCTGCCCTTAAAGCCGAATTGGGTAGGATCCAGTGTCTGTAGGTCCCCAATATCTTTATTTATGAGGTCCACAGTGGAGATGATACATTTTGATACACGAGGTTACTGTACTGGTCAAGTATTTCTATAGTACAAGGCTGCAGGAGTAGAGGACATCAAGAAAAAAAAAACTGAAGCTGCTGGATATCACTGGGTGGGGTTTTATGGTAACATACCATCCCCATTGCTGTATGGAAAGCTAGGAAAGTACCTTTTGACTAGCAAATGGAGTTCCAGTAACACAGGTATGTCAATTCTCAGACTCCTGGAAAAGAATACACTAGGGTACAGGAAGACTGTGCAGATTTTGACCTAAACTTAGAACAGCTGGTCAAATCTTTGCCCTTGCACAGACAATGGTTGGGTCATGGAAGTCTTGCAATATTGTTTACATGTATTTTGTAAACTACAAGGTAAACCAACTATGCACCCCAAAATGCTTTGTTGGAAGTGTGACAGCTGTACCGGGTCCAGAGGACACTACTACATAGCATTTAGTCCCTGTACTTCAGGGTGACACAGAGGTGCCCAAATTCTCAGCATTAAATCTTATACTTTTAAAATGACAGTAGGACTCTGCAAGGTTATGTCTTGCCTCCACCCATTTCTGATATTTATGGCCAGGATTCCATGGCAAAGACAAGACAAGGTTTGGAGAAAATCCAGTTTAGGGATGTGAGAGTGGTATTTTTGCTGTACATAGATGATGATATCCTATTAGCACACCACAAAGCTGGAATCCAAGAACGTCAAATGAAACACAAATCGTTGAGCAAAAACTTTATATAATAATGCACAATACAAAGCTTTCAGGCAAAAACCCTTCTTCAGTGTCAAACATAAAACATTAACCAAGCAACATGCTTTACACAAGAGCCCAAAGGTCATATGACCGCAGCCAAGGTCATATGACCAACATATTTAAAGAAACATAAAATTATAAATATACATTATGTATATAACATATAAAAAATAAAATATATAAAAAAGTATATATACATCTAAAACTCTAAACGTAAAACTATGTTCACCCCCATGTACTTTTATATGTTTAAATAATGCATTAGTCTCATACTCCCTCATAATCTCAGACTTATGCTCAATTAACCGATCCTTCAGCCTACGTGTGGTCTTGCCCACGTAAAACGTGGGACATGCCACACATACAGCTAAATAGACCACATTATTTGTATTACAATTAGCTACAGAATTAAATATGTAGTTCTTGTCTGTTACTGGATGATTAAAAAGGAAGTTGGGGCTATCCGCAATATCTACACAGCATGAGCACCCCAAGCACTTAAAAGTACCAAAACTAGATAGTTTATAAGACCTAATGTCAAATTTATTCCTAAATTTAAAATCTTTAACAAATTAAGCTCTTTATAGTTCTCATATTCCTATATGAGAAATATGGTCTGCTATCTAAAACTCTACTGACATAGCAGCCATTAAGACAGGCCAATTTTTCTCTACAATGCGCTTAATTAAATGTGTTTTATTACAAAAAGTCATAACATACCTAACTTTATCATGTCCATATCCACTAACACTCATGTTTTTGCCCGAAAGCTTTGTATTGTGCGTTATTATATAAAGTTTTTGCTCAACGATTTGTGTTTCATTTGATATCCTATTAGCAACAAGTTAATAGGAATCTCCAGCATGCAGTAGAGTGATTATCTGCAGAGTGGGAAGCAGATGGGAAGAAAATTAGCATCTCTAAATCAAGAGGTCAGGGTTTCTCTCGGAGGGGGGGGGGGGCAGTGGACTGCTCTTTGCAGGTAAGAAGGGAACAACTACCTCAGGTGACAAGTTTAAAATATCATGGGATCTTGTTTAAGAGGAAAAATACAGAGTTTGGGAAACAAATCAGAAGATGAATGCAGCAACAGCATTATTGTTGATGTTATACTAATTGCTGTAATAATGCAAGAATTGAGTCATACAGCAAAGCTCTCAATTTATAGGTCAGTGTCTCCCCATCATCACCTACAACTACGAGCTTAAAATGACAAAAATCAAGTTCCTTTACGGGCCACAGGGGCTCGCACTTTGTGACACAGTGAGGAAGGAGTTCAGTGACCCAGGAAGATCTTGGAATGCAGCTAGTACTCATCTGTTTTAAGAGAGTCAGATGAAATAGTCTGGGCACCTTGTCAGTCTGCCCCCTTGGAATCACTTGTGGGAGGAATACAAGGCACATTCCATTTGGAGGAAAAGACAGACGTGCTACCAGGATAAACTGGTGTGATTAAATCTCAGTTTATCTGGGAACATCTGGTAATCCCACGGGACAAGCGGATTTGCTGTGGCTGGGAATCCACCCTGCTCTGCTTATCACCATGACCCTCACGTGGATGAACAGTTTAGAAAATAAATGAAATGGCACTGAGTACCAGACCTCTCAACCAATCGGGGACAAATTTCAACAGAATCAGGGACAAGTGACAAGACAATCAGGGACATTTTTAAAATATTAGTGCTATTAACTTGAAACATTGACAGGAGCATAGGTTCATAGGTAGGTACTAGGCTATCGGCCCTAGGGCCCATACAAGTCTTGCCAAAAAATGTACCCTGGCTTTCGCCACCCAAGAAAATTATTTTCCTGTGCCCCTGTCGAGTAGAGCCATAGAAGTGATCCCCGGGGTGAATTTCCCATCCAATCATCAAGATTTTTCTTGAAGAGTGCTAATGAGGAGCTCTGTTTGACATAGATAGGTAGTCTGTTCCAGAGTATGGGAAGTCTCTGGGACAGGAATCTATCCCTCCAGCATGTTCTGTTTATTGTGGTGACAAGGTTAAGGTCCCTAGAGCATGTAGCTCGGAGGGATTGGGATTTCTTTAAGTGGAGCATGTCCAACAGCTCTGGGTTTGACATAGCTTTGTATGTTAGGCAGAGATCGCCCTGAGTAGGCAATATGCGAGGGAGTAAAGCTGTAGTTTTTTGAGACGGTCTGCATAGAGCATCTGTTTAAGGCCAGTAATCCTCTTTGTGAGGTATTTCTGTGGTCTTCCCAGTTGTTGTAGATGTCTTGTGAGGTACATACCAAAAGGGGCGTTGTACTCTATAATGGGTCTAATGAGTGATGAGTAGAGGGGAACCTCTTTTTTTCTGGATGAGAATCCTTTTGTGATGAGATGAGCCACGTAGAAGGATTTCCTGACCACTGAATATGAATTAATACACATTTTCTGAATTAAAAGAAGTCTATAGCTATTGGTGTAATTCACCACATTTCCTCCAAAAGTCACTAGTTTTAGGAGGGATTAAGAGGGACAGAGCTAAAATTTGAGTCAAAATCAGGGACAGTTGAGAGGTATGCTGAGTACTAAGATATCTACTGAAACAGCTATAAGAAATGGATCTGAAATGCAAATGGTACAGGAAAAAGGAGTTCAAAATGATGAGACAGGCAAGGCCTACCAAAACATAAGTATGCTTTTGTTGTGGCAAACCGTCACATCAAGAGATGGTGACTGCTGGCTAAAAAATGTACAAAATGCCATAAGAAAGTCTATGCTGAGTAAGCGTACAGTTGAAAGGGCGCATAAAATATTGCAGATGGGAAACAAAGGATGAAATATAGAAGATGCAAAATTACAAAGGTGCATAAGGCAGTATACAAAGGCAATGATACAGGAGAGAGAAAGTGAAAAATGAAGCAGATCTACAAAACATGATTTAATGCAATTCCAAACTGCCATAAAATGATACAAGTTCAAATGGAACTAGACACAGTGGAACTGTTTACAATTTCTGCTACTGGGTGCAAGAAAACCCTTCCAAACATATTGCAAAAGTCTGAGTTTTCCAGTATATGTACATATGAAGCATTGCTCCCAGACGGTAACATTCATGGGTCACTAACCTATAATGGTAAAATGCATAAAATATATTTTTACATGCCGAGAAGATATAGGCATTTAACAATCCACAGAGAATGGTTAACAAGCTGAACTGGTATTCCATTAAGATAAATTCTATTACAGAATAGCAGCCAAAGCTAAAAACTGTCAGTAGGTAAGTTGTTTGTTAACTGAATGGGAACACCGATGGGCATCTACACCTGATATGAGCAAGATGAAACTGTTCATTCAAAATTTCACAAGATACATATACAATGACCCTTGATGGAGTAAAGGGTCAGCAGTTGGAAGGTGATGGAGTATTGTACAAAACAGGATGGTTTGAGTGGGCTATGCCCACATGCTTACGCTAAAAAGGATGCAAGGCAGAAGCTGTGTAAATCTATGCAGATATTAAAGTTACCATTAACCCAGTACAGTGTACTGCCCAACACCCATTACCACACATTGAATTGAAGATACTTTTACATGTCTAATAGGGACACATCTTACAAAGAATGGTCTGGTACAAGTTGACCAGCAGCTGGAGGTAAAATAATCTTTCCAACTACTACCGTGCACATGGGTTATTCTGATACTACAGTCTTTTTTTTTTGGTGTGGTGTCTATGCCATCCATTTGGCAAAACTGACAGACCTGGTACATAAGGGAATTTATCATACAGTACTACATTGATGACATCTTTTTGACAAAGATCACTTATAAAGCCCAACAAGCATTTGATACCATTCCCCACTTGGAAAATATAGGCAAACTCACTAACCTAAATATAAACCCCCTACATTACAAGATGGGTTGCTAACTGGCTCACGGACAGAACCCATACAGTGAAAATAGGAAATGCTAGGTCTGACTCCAAACCTGTGACAAGTGGAGTGCACCAGGGCTCAGTCTTGGGACCTCTCCTGTTCGGTATTTACTTCTCAGAGGTACAAGCAAACACAGGGGGACTATGGCTAATAAAATTTGCAGACGACTGCAAACTGGATGCCATAACAGAGACTCCTACTGATGTAGATATCCTTCAAAGGGGTCTCACTGAAACAGATACATGGTGCCAAAATCATGGCCTCAAGCTAAATGCCAAAAAGTGCATTGTCAACCCCTTCAGGAAAAAACAAGTACCTACGAATTATCACATAGGTGGCAGCTCACTTAACACAGAGTGTGAAGAGAGACCTAGGGACTCAAGGTGGACAGTAACCTTTCCTTTGATAACCACATCGCTAAGGTGGTTAGAAAATCCTTCTACATGGCCCACCTTATCACAAAGGCGTTTGCATCTAGAAAACAGGAAGTTATTGTCCCCCTCTGCTCATCGCTCATTAGACCCATTATAGAGTACAATGCCCCATTTGGGATGTACCTTACTAGACACCTGCAACAACTGAAGAGGCCTCAAAAATACATCACCAAGATGTTTGTCTTTTCGGCTTTTCCCGGTTAGGGGTCACCACAGCGAAACTCCGATCCACTAATGACTGGCAGTAGATTTTTTATGGTGCCGAGTTTCCAGCCCGACGTCCAACCTTCAGCGAAGGCATGCCCATTCAAGCATGTCTTTTGGAGGTCACTCGACCGTGGGGAGGACATGAAGACTCCACACAAAATGCACTCCAGCCAAGAATCTAACAGGAGAACCTCTTGCTATGAGGCAAAAATGCTACCGCTGTACCACCACGGCTTGTAACGGGCCTAAAACAGGTGCCCTATGCCACCAGGCTAAAAAAACTTCAACTGTACTCTGTTGCATACCGGCTACTCAGAGGTGATCTCTGCCTGACATACAAGGCTATGTCAAACCCCGAATTGCTGGAAATGTTCCACCTAAGGAAAACCCAATCTACCCAAGCTGCACGCTCTAGGGACCTTAACCTGATCTCTACAACAAACAGGACTTGTTGGAGGGACAGATTCGTGTCCCAGAGACTCCCCCTGCTCTGGAATAAGGTCCCCATATATGTGAGGCAGAGCTTCTCATTAGCACTCTTCAAGAAGAATCTTGATGAGTGGATGGGGAACAGAAACTTCACCCTAGGAATCACTTCTGTGGCCCTGCCCGACAGAGGTGCAGGTAACTAAATCACATGGGAGGAGCAAGCCAAAACATTTTGGCTAGGCTTAATTATGCCGTAGGGCCAATAGCCTATTACCTACCTATGAACCTAAGTGTCCTAGACAATTAATAGTAGTATACAATTTTAAAAGGAAAGAAGCAGGATATCAAAAAAAGGTCTACTGTGGACATAAGTCTGACACACACGCCATTTATTACACAAGTTGCGAAACAAAAATGGAAAGTGTGCTACAGGCATTTTAGCCTTGGAATGCGTGTCACAGATTTGAGGGTGGGGAGAAGGGCTAGGACAACACTACTGCCACAAGTTCCTACTGAACCTCTCCAAGGTAATATACAGCTGAATACCTTTTTACAAATCTAATCAGCCTTAAAATGGATGGACATCTATAACAAACAAAATGATGACAAAGCAGATTAAGGTGCACATACGCTTTAATCCTCCTCCACTCAGACAGCCATGTAATGCTTGGTCTTTTTCACTAGGAGCAGCTGCCCTGAATGTACTCACAGATAAACTCACTGCACTTTCTACCCATCTACTAATGACTGCAGCATACAATTATGAGCAGTTTAAAAAGGGAAGCATTTTGTGCACGGTCAGCAGGCAAAGTAGTTTAATTAACAATGAATAACCACAATGAAACTAAGAACCAAACTGCACCGAAAAATGAAAACAAATCAGGGGTTTCACTACAAACTTTTATTTGAGCACTGTATATATCTATTGACCAATTCAGAACAATAACAAATACCTGTGTATTTAAAAAGCCCTTGCTCAAGATCACATGATCTAAACGAAAAACCCCACTATAACAAATGAATATTCATTAAGCCAAATCTACTATCCTCCAGAATTAAACTGCCTTCAACTTAAAATGACATAAAACATTAACTGAAACTGTGCATTAAAACAATGAAGAGAAAACTTAAATAAAGGATGTATGAATCTGGATATTAAGAAAGAAAAAAAAAGGAGTAGCGCCCTATCAAAACACATTCTGAACTTCTCTTTACATAGTTTTCAATTTTTTGTGATAGATGGGGTAACTATGAACCCTAGAGGAGTACCTTTGTGAGATCCGATTGCGTATAAAGAGTTGGTCTGGCAAATTAGGTGAAATGCGCAACTGACAAGTTTTGAACAAGCAGTTATCCATTCATAGTGTGTTACAACTTCGTTCATATGAGATTTAAAACAGTTATCTAGTTATTAATTACTTGATTAATATTTTAATTTCACTGTTTTAATGTGCAGTTTCAGTTAATGTTTTATGTAATTTTGACTTGAAGGCAGTTCAGTTTTGGAGGACAGATTTGGTTTAATGAATATTCATTTGTTGTAGGACTTGATTGGTTTATTAGATCATATACCTTAAGCGAGGGCTTTTTAAACACACTGATATTTGTTTTTATAGTTCTGAAGTCAATAGATATATACTGACGAAAGTGCTCAAATAAATGTTCGTAGTGAAACCTGTGATTTGTTTGCATTTTTCGGTGTGGTTTGGTTCTTAGTTTAGTCAATACCTTAAGAGACTTTATTGCCAATGTTTCACATCACTAACAGACTATCATCATTTAGTGTCCAGTTTTACTTCCAAAAGAGGCATCACTAATGTTAGCTTCCCCAGTATAAGAGCCAACAGGAAACGAAGAGACAGGAGCATGGTGAGAGAAGCCATTGTAAGCAAAGGCTGGGGAAGGGAGACAACACTAAAACAGATTTTGATGTTAAGGACAGGAAATGTTCAAAATTAAAGGGAAAGGTAGTGAGGAGTGCGAGTCATCTGTGGATTTTTAAATTGATAAAAATTGGGAGTTGTGACTGGAAGAGAGTATGTACATGGGTGATTCTGAAAAAGGAAAAATGCCCAAGTCCATATATCAATATCAAAGATTATGTTTTTGCTAAGAGTGGAGAAAAGTAACAGGATGGATAACTACATAACTATGCCATCGATGAACTCAGATACTGATGAAGAGCTTAGAGTTTGAAAGAAGCAGTGTTATGTACTTTAATAGGAAGGGACAAAGATTTTGCGAAAGGCAGATCATCAATGGGAGCAATACAGGAGGCTGTTGTGAGGGGCAGGAGAAAGGGAATAAAGGGAGGAGGGTGCAATACCACTGTTTGACAGAAGACATTTGGCTCCGCTGAGTGGAGAGATTTTGAAGAAAGCAATGAAAGGATAAACTAAACAGGTGAGTGGGGTATACTATACAAGAAACCTAACGATCAAAGGTAATTGTGAATGGATGCCTTTCAGAACTTTGTGCTGACATGGTGGACCAGACAAGAATATACAAGGTAGCAACTGTTTATCCTGTTAACAGTGGTGCTGGTAGCCAGGACAGTTCCAAGGGTGCAGCTGGATACAAGGTCTGAGATCAAATGCTAAACAGTTGCAGTGCTGACAATAAAGGTTATAAGCAGGAGGAGAGTTGGGGCTTCTGATAACAGACAGAGCACCATTATATTTTGGGTTAAACATAGGAAAGAAAATTAAGCAAATGGTGGAGTTAATTCTAGAAGGCGTGACTAGGCTGCTCAGCAATAAAAAAAGTCACAGTGAGTTTTAACAGGGCAGATAACTATATTAATGCAATATGTCTTGCCAAAGGTAATCTATGCTATGTGATACATGCTGGTAGAAGGAAAACAATCCGAGCTGGAAAGAGACCCCAAAACAGCAGGACAATTGGGGTTGGGGCATAAGTAGGGGAAATGCCCATGTTTAAAGACTGTATGAATGACATTTTGAATACAACAGGATAAGAGGGGGAGCATCAATCAGAAACAGGAATGGACAGACCATAATAAAGGAGAAGCTAACTGAAAATACATTGGAGGTAATGAAAAGGAGTAAAGGTAGGAGGAAAGATAAAGGGGTGGGGTAGGATCTAAAGAAATAAGAAATAAAGTGGAGAGGAAAGTGCTGGAGAATGCAGGCTCAGATAGGCCAGGGTTGCCACCTTAAAAGTACTGAATGAAGAGGGGAGGCAATGAGGATGACTGAATAGGGGTAAGGAAATATTTCATTCTATGCATGAAAACATTTGGGAGAACATGCACGAGGAAAAAAGAGGAAAGGAAGATGTCTGCCTACGTGGAAATTAATAACAGAAAAGAAAGTAGAAGTAATAGTTTACTGGTGATCAAAGTAAAAAGACGAAGAACAACTCCATAAAAGTGGAGGACTAATGCAGTACTGAAAATGAGAAGAGCTTGATTTCCAAGGAAGTGTGTAAGAGGTATATGTAATTGTTATACAAATAATATACTATCCACTGGAAGGGTCAAGAAGTAAGAAATTGGGGGTGGGGGTGTCCAAGATTTGGATTAAAGTAAATAAAACTGTTCCATTTAATTCAAGAATGCCTAATTGTGAAGGAGGTCTGGACTAAGGCATGGAAGGAGTACAGCAGAGTAGGAAGATGCCAGTAGGGATACAAATATTTGCACTAGAGAGAAAGGATGGAGTGGGCAGGAAGTAAAATTAGGAAGGTAGAATACATTTAAAACCAGTTGACAGCCAAACAGAAGTAGGGCAAGGGGTAGAAACAGATAATGAAAAGGGGGTTGAGAATATTAGAAAATAATGAAGAATACTAGAAAACTGGAATTTGGGGAACACTGAAAGTTACCACTGTGGGAAGGGGCATGAGTTCATTACACATACCTGTGCAAAGGGGAAATCTTACAATGTGCGTGTGAGGCAAACTGAAAAGGTAATAAAAAGAATATACAAGTAGTCTCATAGACTGCAACACCCTTCCACAATGGGCATGCTATAAAAAAAAAAAAAAGGGGCGACAGACCTTTTTTACAGGGATTCCTAACAGACTTCTCCAGAAAGGACCTACACAGCAATTCTACCAGGATAGGACACAAACAGATTAAGGATAACATCTTCATCATTACTTACTAGACTTTCCAGCGAGTACCCCCCCCCCCAACTATTAAAAAAAAAAAAAAAACTCACAAGCTTAAACATGTGGCAAGAATAATGGAATCTTATTCATCAATGAGTACCTTATATTGGAATCTGTAGAAGACTACATATTTTTCACTGAGGCACTTAAAGGAACATTTTACTACTGCATTACTACCAAAACTGGCTTGAACCTTGATTGTTCTACTAATTTGACAGGAGAAATGCTACCCAGCCTTACCCAGAACCCGAAGAATCATCCACAGAAGCAGCCATTGTGCACTGAAAGCACTCTTTTTACAAATTCCTCTGAAAAGTCATTCTCCTTACCTGGAACCCCAAACATCTTCCATAGAAGCAACCCTTGTGCATTGAACAGTACTCCTTTACAAATTCTTCTGACAGACCCTTCTCCTCTTCAAAAAACAAGTTGCCATGGCTATTAGTTGTTAGCAGCTTCTGAGCAAAATAAGACAGTGCACGCAACTGAGTGAGGGCAGAGCAGTATGCCTCTATCTCTGTGCAGTTGTGACTGCTTCGGAAGAAAATGCTACGCCTGTTTGCAGCAACATAGCGGGATTTATGGATGATATGAAGCACACAGGATCGGACAGCCTTCATCAGACTGCGATATCCATTTGCAGGGGTTTTTTCATCAAAATCAAAAATATGATATACTTTAGCAAAGTTGTTCATAGTGGGCTCCAAGGACTGTGCATGCTCCTGAATCCGAGTGAAAGCATCAATGAAACGCCTCCCTGTTTCAGATGGATTCTGTCTGAAGAATGCAATATTGTCTTCTGTGAGGCTATGCAAAACCTGGAACATTGTTCTAGCATCCATGATTTCTGATGGCCTGCATTCAGCTGTACAAGGGATACAAAAAGATATGCAGATTAGTTCATAAAGGCCATTGCCAAGATTCAGGGTGCCATTTTCAGACTGACACCAATAGCAAGTACTAAAAGTTCTTAGAAAATTCAGATTTCAGTTCACAATTTCTCCCTCTTCCTCAATTATCCCTCTCCAATAAAACTGCACAAGTATTTAAATTAAAGTATTCCACAATTACTCAAACAGTGGAAGGAGACATCTGCATACATCCCTTACTAATGACTCATGTTGGCAGAAGATAAAGTCATTTATATTTTGTGTTGCTTGCACATAAAGAAGGGTGGAGGTAAGTTATATATCCACAACAGTCAAATTTATAGTCAAGTAAACATTTATCTTCAGTTAAAGAACCTTCCAATTATGTATGCATCTCTTAGTGAGAAGGGCTGTTGATTCTTTTTAAAGCCATTTAGTTCTAATTACTATGTTGGTAAAAAACTTTCAAACGTTTTTCAGCTGTAGGGTACCACCGGTGAATGAAGCAGGTAAACCTTCATCTAGGTCACCCATAATTGAAGACTCACTGCAGACAGGCAAGCTTCAATTGGAACTTAATAAATAGAAGAGGTTACCTGATGGTCAAAGAGACAAATGCCACCCCGGTTCATTACTCATGAAGACTTCAAAGATGCATGCATGTTGGGCTGAAAAGAAAAATGAAAAGTAAATAAGCTTAAGCACTGGGAGAATCCTGCAGATCTGGAAAGATGTGGACTGCAGCCTGGATTTCTGAAAGATAATAAATGGCAACCTACGCTTTTAGCATTTTCAATGAGCCTGGAGCTCTAAACTGACAGTAAGTTGTTGCTGGGGTAACTGGGAGCACCAATGTGCACCAGTCCTAGCATCTAGCCAAAGTATTGGAGTATCAAAGCTCTCCAGTACTTCCACTGTAACCACCAGATTTGCAGAATATACCCCCCCCCCCAAAAAAAAGGGGAGCTGTAGCCACTAGCTGCATGACAATCCCATCAGTCCTCCAGTGTCTGGAACAACACTCCTGCTCCTTTGTCCCTGTAGCAGTAAGTCAGCTGGCGTCTTGAAATACTGGTATGAAGTAGAGGCTGGCAGCAATATTACTACTGCACTAATGATAGCATTCTTATCTGTTATAAGATAGTAATGGCAGTCTAGTTTGTTGATGGACATGATTAATAGCCCTGAAATGCTGGTAAGATACAGTGACGGCTTTCCAGATTGTTGGTAGGACAATGTAACTGACTGCCAAGAGAATGTGGAAGCCTGCATTAATAGTGAAGTAATGCTTGTGAGACTGTACCTGTAGTCTTAAATATTGTGAAGACAAAACTAGTTACCTACATAGCCGATATGGAACTGTTGTAAACCTGGACAGTTTCTAGGTCACTGGCAGTAGACAGAGATGTTTAAAGTAATGATATGGGCTGTATTTTCAGTAGGATAAAGGGCACCCCGGTTTGTTAGTGTGAAAATGAGTACATCATGGATTGCTGATGCAACGGTACTGGCAACATGAATTACTTATTAGAAACAGAAATAGCTTGAAGTGTTCTGGGATAGTTTTGAAAGTGTTTGATAGTAGTAAAATGGATGCAACCTGGGCCACTGGTGTGACATTGGTGGCATTCTGGATTTTCAGTATGGCAGAAGTGGTAGCCTGTGTTCCAAATAACTTAGCAGTAGCAGTCTGAATTTATGGACTGCAGTGACAGTATGGGTAGTATATGTCAGACAGTGGCAACCAGGACTAGCGGAATAAAGTTGCCAACAGGCTACAATGGGCAATTCACATTGTTGGAATTCTATAGATAGTACAGTAGTCACAATAAATACACTTTTACTTAGTTTATGTACCAACACCACACACAGACTAGCAAGAACCCTTAACTTTATCACCCTAGCACTTTAGCAAAATGCCATCTACGGAGTAAACAGAACATCTCATCATCCAACACAAACATTCTCTGGAAAACTTCACCATTAATGACTTTTAGTTGCAATTTAAAGCAACCTTCCCTCCCTCAAAAAATGACAAGTCCTAATGGTGCACAGTTAAACATGGTCAGTTAACATCAGTATATAACCATCTAGGCTTCAACACATTAAACTTTAGTATCATCCTAGAGTCTAACTGGCTCAAAGCAATTCATTTATCTCCAACATGAGCCACCTGTACATGTACCAAAAACCAATAGGGCTATTAACAATTATAGATTTTATGTACTTCATTTGCATGCAACACCAAAATGGTATCAAAATTCTTAATATCCAAAATTTATTTTTACATTTTAACCTTAATTTTCCCACGTTTGGTCAATGTACCATAGCAGACATGAACTGCAAAAAAAAAATCCATAAACGCACAAATCTTCTGAAAAATATAACAATGTCCAATATTCAAAATGTTAATACTGGTTCCAAATTTTTTAGCTTTGTAAACATATTTACCCATGCTACAAGCCATGCACTCAAATATTCCTTTAGACGCACTAGAAATGTGTCATTGTATAGTAATGACAACCCAGTATGCTGGTGCGACAGCTTCAGCATAGGCTACTAGTGGTGTAACGGTGTCTGCATGCATTGTTGGTTGGGTAATAATTGCAATGAGAATAAACGCAGGCATCTTGGATGGTTAGCAAGATAATGGCACAGCCTGGACGGAAGATCATATTAGTAGTATCAGTCTGTATTCCTGGTCAAATGGTGGCAATTTGGGTTGTTGTAAGGACTGTGACAACAGCTTGAATTGCTGCCAGGACAATGTTAGTTGCCTGAACCTATGAACCCAAAGGCATAGCTAAGATGCGGACTGTAGCAAGACACTTGTTACATTTTAGTACATATATGAAAGGAAACATATATATATATATATTTTTTTTAACCATCAGTACCTCCCCACAAGTAGGAATATCTGTCCATCCCCTAACATTCCAACATCATTTGGCTCAAGAACTAGATATGTTACCAGATAAAGCTCTGTTGGACTCTATCGTCAGATGACCAATGTAAAAGAATACCTCCTTTCCAGACAGGTGTATCAGACAAGACTTCTAGCAAGATACTCCACTGTAACTTCTTCGTCACTGGCACCATCAACAGCAAAGGATCTTATAAAGAGGTCTTCAAAATGTACAGATTACTGTCAGCAAAACAAAATTTTAATTCTTATTCTAGTTTAAATTCTGTCACTGTCTTGGGCACCAATCAAAAATTGACAGACTGCAGCATCCAATAAAGTGTGCGCAGTTAAAAAACAAAACATACATCCTTTCTGCACTTCATAAAATAAATCATTTATGTTTACCTAAGATTAGTAGTTAGGAGCTAGAGTTGTGTGTGTGTGTGTGTGTGTGTGTGTGTGTGTGTGTGTGTGTGTGTGTGTGTGTGTGTGTGTGTGTGTGTGTGTGTGTGTGTGTGTGTGTGTGTGTGTGTGTGTGTGCAGGGGGGGGGGGGGGGGGGGAGCGTCCAATGACCAGAGTTACCTTTTGTATTATTTCAGACATCACAGAGCTCCACAGAATTGCAATAAAAATGCACTACGTTATGTTAAAGTATTCCTGTAGGGGAAAAAAACAAAATAGATTGTCCCACTTGGTTTGCTTCAGTTTTAAAGTTCATACAACCTACTATGTGAAAAGTAGCAATCTCTTACAAACAGTGTAGGTGTTGCAGTAGGGGAGCATCACAGACACAAACGTTGTTGCACTTAAGTCTTGGTAATAGTTTGCAGGCTAACACATTTTTCAGTGCATCACACATTTTGCCATACATGTTGTTTCATTTATCCAGGAGAACAAACTAGTATAGTTGCATCATCAGGGTGAGATTTATCCTGCCAACATGCGGATGTACAATAACAGGAATTTTGGTTGAGGACAGCAGCACGAAAGAGCTACACAGGGACTACACAGCAGTGTGGAATTAAGGTCCATTACCTACGACTGGGATTGTTTACTATGGAGATGACAAAACTATTTAACTAAAGCAGGTTACCATTACAAAGACATTGAACTGTCCAGGAAGGGCTTTTCATTTAGGTTCATAGGTTCATACTAGGCTATCTGCCCTAGGGCATTTATAAGCCTAGCCAGAGTGTGTATGGCTTTCGCCACCCATTTTAAATTAAATTAATTTTGCTATGCCCTTTTTCGAGGTTAGTATACTGCGCTTCTGTCTAACAGTGACACAGAAGTGATACCCGGGGTAAACCTACGATCTCCCATCCACTCATCAAGATTCCTCTTGAAGAGAGTCAATGAGAGACTCTGCCTAACCTGGACTGGGATTTTATTCCAGAGTGAAGGGAGCCTCTGGGTTATGAATCTGTCCCTCCAGCATGTCCTATTTATTTCAGTGCTGAGGTTTAAGTCCCTCGAGCGTGTAGCTCGATGGGATTTGGATTTTCTGAGGTGCAGCATGTCCATTAATTCCAAGTTGGACATGGCTTTATAAGTCAGGCACAGATCGCCTCTGAGCAGGCGGTATGCCACTGAGTAGAGCTGGAGTTTCTTTAACCGGGCAGCATACAGCATCTGTTTGAGCCCTTGATCCTCTTGGTGAGGTACTTTTGGGGTCTTTCCAGTTGCTGCAGGTGTCTGGTAAGGTACATCCCAAAAGGGGCATTGTACTCAATTATGGGCCTGATGAGGGATGAGTAAAGAGGCACGATGACCTCCCTGATCTAGATGTGAATCCCTTCATGATTAGGTGGGCTATATAAAATGTTTTTCTAACCACTTTGGCCACGTGGTTGTCAAATGAGAGATTGCTATCAACTTGGGTCCCCAGGTCCCTAATTACTTCTTCTGTACTTAATGGATTACCACCTATGTGGTAATTTGTGGGCACTGTTTTGCCAAAGGGGATGACTATACACTTTTTGGCGTTTAGCTTGAGGCCATGGCTCTGGCACCAGTTGTCTGTTTCTAGGAGGCCCTTTTGGAGGATGCTTGTGTCAGCTGGAGAGTCTATTATAGTGCCCAGTTTGCAGTCATCTGCGAACTTGGTCAGCCACAGTCCTTCCATGTTGGCCTGTACCTCCGAGAAATATATACCGAACAAGAGAGGTCCCAAGACTGAGCCTTGTGGGACGCCACTTGTAACTGGTTTGGAGTCTGACATGGCTCCAGCTATTCTAACCATGTGGGTTCTGTCCTTGAGCCAGTTTGCAACCCATCTAGTGACATAGGGGTTTATATTTAAGCTGGTGAGCTTATCTATAATGCCCGCGTGGGGTATTGTACCGAAGGCTTTTGCGAGGTCCAGGTAGGCTGTGTGGACCACCTTCCCCTTGTCAATGGCCTTGGTGACTGTTTCAAAGAAATTGACCAGGTTTAAGAGGCAGGATCTGCCCTTAAAGCCGAACTGGGTAGGATCCAGTGTCTGTAGGTCCCCAATATCTTTATTTATAAGGTCCATGATGATCCTTTCCATAGCTTTGCAGACCAAGCTAGTGAGACTTATGGGGCGATAGTTTCCAGGATCTGTTGAGGCACCACCTTTGTGGAGAGGGACCACTGTTGCTGTACGCCACTCTTTGGGTACATATCCTGTAGTAAGGCTGAGATTGAACAGTAGTTTTAGGTTTGGGTTTAGCTCTTCTTGGAGTTCATGTAGGCGCAGCCGGGACACCATCTGGTCCCATTGATGCTGTGTTTCTTGCTTTGGAGAGGGCAGCTCTTACCTGAGCATCTGAGATGTCAGGGGGGCAGCACTCTGCTGGGATAGATATTAGCCCTTTTGGTGGGCCGGGAGTTTGCACTGAACCTGTCGGCTAGGATGTTGGCAATGTCTGTGGGTTCGTGTATTTTTGTCATTTTGGACTAATTCTGAGCATATCTGGGAATTCCCACCCAGGTTCCTAACATAACTGAAGAAAGCCTTGTGATTATCCTTAGTGTCCTGTGCAATTTTTCTCTCGAAGCTGGCCTTAGACGATTTTATGAGTGCCCGTAGTTTTTTGCTAATACTGATCAGAGATGCCTTCCCTTTTTGGGATTTTTCTCTGTCATGTAGTAGCTTCCTCCTTCTATTGTATGGTTTGTTTATGGCTGGGGTCCACCAGACAGGACGTCTGCCTTTGGAGGATTGGGTCTTGGTTTTATTTGGGATTGCATGATCCATGCATTCCTGAAGGTGTTCATAGAATGCGTTTATAAAGGATTTTGTGGTCTGGGCCGTATTATCCAGAGGCCCGGGGGCTTTGAAGGATTCCACCTCGGTTTTGAGGAGTGTGAAATTTGCTTTAGAGAAGTTTTTCACTGTGGTTTTCTGGGCATGGGGTGGGGTCGGGATGTGAATATCCAGTGAGATTAGTTTATGGTCTGATCTTACCAGTGAGGGATACACTTCTGGTCTGGAGCATAGAGTCCCCATGTTGGTGATGATCAGGTCCAGTATGTTTTCCCCTCTTGTGGGAATGGAATGGTAACAAGTTGTTCCATAGCATTTGAGTTTATAAATTCTAGGAACCTTTGGGCTAGGGTGTTGGAGCTAGAGTAATGCTCCCAGTCTATGGTTGGGTAGTTGAAGTCACCCAATATAATGGTGTTTGGAGAGACCTTCATATTTTCCAGTGTTCTCAGGAAGGCCGAGTGGGGTTCCTGGGTTTGGGAGGGTGGTCTGTAGCAGGCTATAAACTGGAAGGCAGTTTTACCCACTGTTAGTTGCACATGGATAGTCTCTGATGCTTCGTGCTGTACCACCAACCTGGAGGTGTGGGTATCTTTGACGAATATTGATACTCCCCCTCCTTTTGTGGTTCGGTCCAAGTTTTGGGGCCGAAAAGCATGGTATGAGGTATAACCTGGTAGTGCCAGGGTGCTCTCGAGAGCCTTGAACCAGGTTTCTGTTACTGCACAGATATCGATGTTCTCCATGCTAAGGAGAGTTTCGAGTGCGTGCATCTTGAGGTTTAGACTTCTGGCGTTGAGTAGCATTACTCTTAGTTTCTTATCCCTTGTGATACCTATGGAGGTGGGTTTGTCTTTTGAGCCTTGCCTAAAAAGGCACTATGGGGGTAGCAAGAGCCTTTGCCAATATCCGAAAGCCCAGGGGTGACAGGTGCAAGCCGTCCCTAGCGAAGAATCGTGGCTTGTCGAGCATGTCATCCCAGGCTGACAGGCATTGGATCCCCTTTGAATGACACCAATACTTAAGCCAATTGTTGAAATTGATAATCTTGTCTTCATACTGTGGCATCATTCTTGGTGAGGGTAAGATGCTACTCAAGGTCAGGGTCATACCGGCCTGGGCTACATGCCCAGAGAGCTCCTCTATGTCTCTTTTCATGTAGTCCAGGGAGGTACGTCTCAGGTCATTCACACCAGCATGGACAATGACTGAGTCATATTTGTACTTGCCTTGGAGTGACCTGAGTGCTTGTGTTATGTGGCGGATCCTAGCGCCCGACAGGCAGCTCACCGTGACCTTCTCCTTGTTCATCCTGGTGAGTGAACAGGCTTCAGTGTGCCTGAAGATAGAGTCACCTATTACAAGTGTATCAGGTGTGTTGTTTAGCCTTAAGGGCTGTGACTGTTTGGCACACTGGCTTTGTGAGCTATGTGTTGCATGTGTTTTGTTTTGGGGTAGCGGTTGCTTGGGTGTCTGCTTTGGAGGTCTCTGCTGCTTAGGCAGATTTTTATTTAGAGCCTCCAAGTATGTTTTTGTGTGTTTATGTGTTTGGTTTGCTGTCATGGTAGGTCTATGTGAGACTGGAATTGTAGTGAGTGTGGTTTCCTTCTCCTCCTGACTGGTTACGCCAGTACTGAGTTGAGAGAGCTTAGCCTCCAGTTTGGCTATATGGTTGCATCTCTCACATGTGTTGGAATTTGTTGGGAGGAGGAGAGGGTTGTCTGTGTACATTAGGCAGTTGTAACATTGCCTCAAGATTCCCAGGTTCACCAGCTGGACCGGAGAGGAGATTGACAACTGACCTTTGGACATGCTAGAATAGTATTGGGAATTCCTTTATAATTGAAAAAAGGGCCAATGGGGAACAAGTTACTCAAGGGGAGTTTGTGAGGGTGTAGTGCTTTTAATTTTTTAGTGCTGACTTATACAATTGCTTTAGTGAGCAAGTGCTAGGCTTTAGCATAGGAATAGGGTGTTTATTATGAGAACTAGATCAGTTCCAAGGTTCAAACCCAAATAAGCGGCGCTGCTCGAAGCGCTATGCACAAAATCACATAAAGCAGCTACAGCGGGTTTTATACAGCGGACTTGAAAGAGCTAGAAATTGGCCCAAAACAGCCAACAGACTACCAGATTCCTGTGCTGGGAACACTCCTCCAGGGACAGATAGCCTGCTCCAAGCTCCCCACTGCCACTGGTGAACAAAGAAGCCTGCCTCTATCCAAGAAAGGAAATGGCAACACAGGAACTTTCCAAAAGTCCAGAATACAGCAAAGCCTGTATTTGGACTACTCTAGTTCAGGAAAGATGGGAAACAAGGATAACTTTTTTTTTTCTTTTTTGCAACAAACAGCAGGAAATTGCAATAAATATGTAACACAGGCTAGCACACTTGAGTGTGTAGCCTCAACATGTAAATGCAACAAACAGGACAAACTTTAAAAGTGCAGGTGCAAAAACAACTTTAGACAGTTTAAAACAGTTCAAGAAGCAGAAATATTTGCAGTTTAGCTAGATCGGATAGTCGCCAAGGTAGTAGCAGGAAAAAACACTTTTATCAGGTTAGCAGTCACTGTTTTAGCCTCTCTGCTGCTAGCACCACTCTGCAGGACCACGAGGAGCTTGGCTGAGTAGTAACAAGCGCAAAAACCTCGCCAAAGCAGGTTTTATACAGGGGGATTTGAAAGAGCTAGAAATTGGCCCAAAATGGCCAATAGACTACCAGATTCTTGTGCTGGGAACACTCCTCCAGGGATAGATATGCTGCTCTAAGTTCCCCACTGCCACTGGTGAACAAAGAAACCTCCCTCTATCCAAGAAAGGAAATGGACAACACAGGAACTTTCCAAAAGTCCAGAATACAGCAAAACCTGTATTTGGACTACTCTAAGTCAGGAAAGACGGGAAAAGTACAGTTTTGTACCTACCATAAATGTAGATGTCCGAACTGGATAGCATCTGCAGTCATAACAACTGGGTTGTCCTGTCGTCAGGCAGCCCTTCAGTCGGCCGGATTCCAAAGTCCGGGTCCGGCTTCGGCTGATGTCGCACTTCACCCGACGTCATCTCTGTTGGTCTTCGGGTATAAAAGCATCAGCCGACGCCATTTTCCTCAGTGTTTCTTGCCCCAGATGCCAGTAGCCCTCTTGAAGGCTAAAATTTGGATAGATGCCAATGTTTCCAAAAAGATAGAGGTAAACACAAAAATAAGCATGTATGTACATATATACCAACAAATACACCATTAAAGACTCCCACCCACCAGCTAGCTATTAGGAGGGTAAACATCTTAGGAGTACCACAGAGGGAAGGAGGGAGAGGTAATCCTGACTGCAGATGCTATCCAGTTCGACATCTACATTTATGGTAGGTACAAAACTGTACTATGTCCTTCATGGATGCATCTGCAGTCATAACAACTGGGTAGAATACCATAGCCAACTAGGGAGGAGGATAAAAGTAGATTATGGTGTGTTTAGGATCCCTTGCAGTACAGCAGTGGCAAACCCTGCTCGGGATCTGGAATATAGAGGCAAATTATAATGCTTGGCAAATGTATGCACGGAGGTCCAAGTAGCCGCCTCAATAATGTCTTTGGTTGCCACTCCTCGTAAGAAGGCTGTGGTAGTGGCTGTTGCCCTTGTAGAATGAGGTCTTATGTTCTGTGGAATTGGTTTTCCATGGAAGGAGTAACAGAATCGTATGCAATTTCCTATCCATTTGGAGATTGTCTGTTTGGAAATAGCTTTTCCTTCCCTTCCTGTTGCATAGGCTACAAAAAGTTGGTCAGTCTTTCTGCGATTTTTTGTTCTGTCCAAGTAGTAGCGTAGCTGTCTATGTACATCCAAGGTATGCAGTATTCTTCCCTCTGTTTTGTGGGTTGGGAAAGAAGGTAGGTAGGTGGATTGCCTGGTTTAAAGACACTCTGGATACCACCTTAGGCATAAATGTAGGATTAGTCCTCATGGACACTCTATCTTGGTGGAAGATTAGGAAGGGTTGCACTGCCATTAAGGCCTGTAGTTCTGAAACCCTCCTTGCTGAAGTAATTGCCAGTAGGAAAGCAGTTTTCCATGACAGGTGTTGTAGGTCTGCTGTTGCTGCTGGTTCAAAGGGTGATAGTGTCAACTTTTCTAGCACAAAGTTTAAGTCACAAGCTGGTAATGGTGGTTTCCTTGGAGGTTTTACATTCTTGATTCCTCTGAGGAACTGCCTGAGCAAAGGGTGCGAAAAAACAGGTGGATCAAAGCTGTATTCTACTGAAATAGCTGATGCATGTATCTTGATGGAGGAGTAGGACAGGCCTGAATGAAGAAGTTCGGCCAGATACTCCAGAATGTTAGGCATATCTATGTTTGACACATCTTTTCCTCTTTCCACTCCAAATGACAAACCTTTTCCATTTTCCAGCATAGTTCCTTCTTGTTGAAGGTCTGCGTGCTTCAAGAATAATGTCTTTAACTCTTTGGGAAAGTTCTGGATTAGCTGCTGCTATGTGATGTTCCATGCAGTCATTTGCAACGCGTTTTAGGTTTGGATGTATGATGCTGTAGTTGTTCTGAGTTAACATCAAAGGCATCAGGGTATTAGCCACATATTGTTCGAGACATGCTCCTCAGCAGTGGGTACCAGTGTTGTCTTGGCCAGTTTGGAGCTATCAGGATTATCCTTGGACGTTCTTCCTTGATTTTTAGTAGTACTTTGTGTATCAAGGGAAGAGGTGGGAATGCATATGCTGTTAGGCCTTTCCAGCTGAAGGAGAGCGAATCCACTTTCCATGCTAGTGGGTGGAATGTCCTTGTGCAGAACTTTTGAGCTGGTGATTGAGAGGTGATGCGAATAGATCTATCTGAGGCATTCCCCATTTCTTTGAGATGGTCTTGAAGATGTCCGGTGCAGCTTCCATTCGTGGGCATCCAATGTGGTTCTGCTTAATATGTCTGCTAGAGTATTTTCTTTTCCCGGTACAAATATTGCCTGTAACTGGATGTTGTAGCTGAGTGCCAGGGTCCACAGCTCCAAAGTCATTCTGCATAGGGGGTATGAATGAGTGCCTCCCTGTTTGTTGATGTACCACATGACTGTGGTGTTGTCTGTCCTTATCATCAACTGGCCCTCTTGGAGAAATGGTATGAACTTTTGGATTGCCAGTTTTACTGCCAGCATTTCTTTTAGGTTGATGTGCAGGTGAAGTTGATCCTGTGTCCACAATCCTTGCACGCATTTGTCCAGCATGTGGGCCCATCCTAGGTCTGAAGCGTCTGTTGTGATGGTCTGGCTTGCTTGACATCTGCGAAAGGGTAGGCCTGGGTTTGACTGACATGCCTGAGCCCACCATAGGAACTCCTGCTTTAAGCATGGAATTAGTGGGATTTCTGTTTCTAGGCTGTGTCTGTGTTGGGACCATAAATTCTTTAGGTACCACTGTAGTTTTCTCATATGTAGTCTGGCAAATGGGACCAAGATTATGCATGATGCCATGAAGCCCAAGGCCTGCAGTACTTTTCTTGCTGTTAACTTGTTCAGTTTTGTTAGTGCCAAGAAGTAAAGAGGAGTTCTTTTGTTTTTCTGTAGTCAGGAATGCCATTTGTTTTACTGTGTCCAATTCCGCCCAAGAATGTCCTTGTTTGGGATGGTATCAGCCTTGACTTTTGTAAATTGACTGTGTATCCCAGTGCTTGTAGCAAGTAAATGACCCTTTGTAAATCTGTTGTCAGCTTGCTTTTGTTGTCCCCTTGTAGCAGGCAGTCGTCCAGGTATGGGTAAATTTGAATTCCTGTAGTCTGCAATGGCGATTACTGATGCCAGGCATTTTGTGAATATTCTGGGCAGTAGATAAGCCAAAGGGCAATGCTGAGAATTGATAGTGCTCTGATCCTGCAAGAAATCTGAGGTATCTTCTGCAGATTGGTCGAATGGGGACGTGCAGGTATGCCTCCTTGAGATCTAGAGTTACCAGCCAAGACTCCTTGCCCAGCATGGGAAGAAGTTGCTGTAGGGTCAGCATTTTGAATTTTGGGACAATGATGTATGTATTTAAGGTGGACAGGTAGAATTGGTCTCCAACTTTTTCCTTTCTTGGAACTAGGAATAGTCTGGAGTAGAACCCTTTCCTTGCTCTGCTGTTGGCACTCTTTCCACAGCTCTCATGTTTGCTAACTCCATTATCTGTTGTAGTGCCTCTGTTTTTTGATTTGAAGGTAGATTTGGCATTCCTCTTTTGACTGGTAAAGTGTGGAAGTGAAACCGGTAACCTTGATCTATGGTTTGTAAAATCCACTTGTCTTTTGTTATGTAGTGCCAGTTCTTTGAAAATAAGGTTAACTTTCCGCCTAGAGGAGCTGCTATTTGTTCCCTGGTAGGCGGATTTAGGGTTAAGTCACTGTGGTTGTGCTGATGTAGTGGCAGTGGTTGTGTCTGTGCCTCTGTTACCTTGCCACTGTCGTCCTCTGTAGGCACCTCCTCTGGATTGGTTTCTGCCTCTGGAACGTCTATTCCTGCCCCTTTGAAATTTTGTGGAGTCAGGAAAGGACCAATTTTGGCAGGCCAGTTCCTGCTAAACCTTGGGGGTTGAACCTGCAAGAAATCTTTAACCGTTTGAACAGATTTTGCCTTTTCTTCCATTTTCTTCATAACCTGCTGGGCAGGTGTACCAAACAAACTTGTCTTATCCATAGGAGCATCTAGCAACTTAGCTTTAACATGATCCGGTAAAGCTTGCTCCTTTAGCCATGCATGCCTTCTTATCACTGTGCCAGTCATGGCTGATCTAAATGAAGCCTCCAGTGCATCATAGCCACATTTTAAGGAATGGTTGCTAACCTGTTGTATGTTATTTACCATTTCTAATACATATTTCTTATCAAGAGATTCATCAGTGGTTAGTTTTTTAGTTAACTGATCAAGCATAAACTCTTGGTATTGTATCATGTGAAACTGACAGTTTAAAGCTCTAGCTGAGAGAGTAGCTGAAGTGTAGACCTTTTACCCCATCTGTCTAATGACCTTGCTTCCCTTTCAGAAGGAATAGGGTTTTAGCTATGGTCGCTACTGCCTTGGGACCCTGGGATATAGTTTCGGGGTCTGCAAGTGGGGCCATGTAAAGGTGGTGATGAGTATCTGGCACCCTGTAAAATCAGTCAGGTTTGGCAGAGGCTGGGGTAAAGAATCTGGAGCGGAGCAGACATCATTGAAAGCATCATCCACCACAGAGAACAGGAGGTATAGCTAAGGACCTGTGCTGTGGGAGGTGCAGAAAGGTCCTAAGTCTTTTTCTGGAGTCTGAAAAATCCTGTTGCTGCCATTGGAACTGCTCTCGCATGGCATGTAAGGTTTCCCCAAAGGAGAATTCTTCTGGTGGGGAAGCAGCTGGAATGGATTCTTCAGCATCAGAATCTTCAAAATTGGAGAAAGGAGCCTCTGGCTGGTCAGTTATGTCTGATTCGTCAGCAGAATCATCAGAGGACACTGGCTCAGGGGCTCTGCCCTAGGTCTCTTCTCTGGGGGCTGAGAGGCCCTGTCTGGGTGAGATTGAGATCCTCTAATGAAATTAAATCTTCTGCCAAAGTAAGCATTTGAGAACTAGAAGAGGGCCTGGTTGTGGGGGGTTTAACAGGCACTGTCTTAGTAGTCTTGGCTGCTTTAGCCCTGGCAAAGGCCTTAATGGACATGGCTGCTGGAGGCCTAGCAGCACCACGTGCTGGGGTAGAGACATCCAAGGGAATGGTGTCTGATAAGTCAGTGGCAACCACCGTAGTGGATAAAATTTCTGAGGCCGATTCAAGAGTGGTAGCAGGGGCCTCAGTTGTAGAGATAGGTTCAGCTGTACTTTGATCAGTTTTCTCGGTTTTGGCCGAAACCGAGACACTCGCGGTTTGCTTAACCATGGTTTCGGCCGAAACCGCGGACCGCGAGTGTCGGTCTTCTTTGCGTTTTTGGCAGATTGGGTAGTCGGAGGATCCGGCGGCATAATACGCAAAATCAGAACCGAAAAACTGTTCTGCAAACTCCGACCGACGGTTCGTCGGTTGAAAGAAGCACAGGCCGAACAGGCTGCTACGTCGTGGGCTGGGCCTAAACAAGGCAGACAATAAGAGTGGAAATCTTTATGAGGTATTTGTTTCCCACAGGTTAAACAATTATTAACTTTTCTGACATCGGCTGAGGCAAGAAAGAGTCCCCAAGCTTTAGAAGTCTTCGAAGTAGTATTCGGTAGAAGTAATCTCTGGATCCGACCGACCGGCACTTGCGAACAGCTTCTGCTTCGGGCGCCACGCGGCAAGAAAGACTGGGGAAAATGGCGTCGGCTGATGCTTTTATACCCGAAGACCAACAGAGATGACGTCGCGTGAAGTGCGACATCAGCGAAGCGGACCCGGACTTTGGAATCCGGCCGACTGAAGGGCTGCCTGACGACAGGACAACCCAGTTGTTATGACTGCAGATGCATCCATGAAGGACATCAAGGATAATGTTTTTTTTATTTTTTTTTTTTTTGTTTTTCTTTTTTTCAACAAATAGCAGGAAAATGCAGTAAATATGTAACACAGGCTAGCACACTTGAGTGTGTAGCCTCAACAGGTAAATGCAACAAACAGGACAAACGTAAAAAGTGCAGGTGCAAAAACAACTTTAAGCAGTTTAAATCAGTTCAAGAAGCAGAAATATTTGCAGTTTAGCTAGATCGGTCAGTCGCCCAGGTAGTAGCAGGAAAAAACACTTATCAGGTTAGCAGTCGCTCTTTTAGCCTCTCTGCTGCTAGCACCACTCTGCAGGACCACGAGGAGCTTGGCTGAGTAGTAACAAGCGCAAAAACCTTGCCAAAGCGGGTTTTATACAGGGGGATTTGAAAGAGCTAGAAATTGGCCCAAAATGGCCAGCAGACTACCAGATTCTTGTGCTGGGAACACTCCTCCAGAGATAGATAGGCTGCTCTAAGCTCCCCACTGCCACTGGTGAACAAAGAAGCCTCCCTTAATCCAAGAAAGGAAATGGCAACACAGGAACTTTCCAAAAGTCCAGAATACAGCAAAGCCTGTATTTGGACTACTCTAGGTTAGGAAAGGGAAACAAGGATAATTTTTTTTTTTTCTTTTTTTCAACAAATAGCAGGAAAATGCAGTAAATATGTGACACAGGCTAGCGTACTTGAGTGTGTAGCCTCAACAGGTAAATGCAAAAAACAGGACAAACTTTAAATTACAAGCGCAAAAGTGCTAAAGCTGGCTTTAAAGCAGGGGTTAGAAAGATAGGAAATGGCCCAAACGCCCATAAGCTACAGGTCACTGGGCTGGAACCACTCCTCAAGGGACAGATAGGCTGCTCAGAGCTCCCCACTCTCACTGGTGAACAAAGAAGCTTCCTCCTATCCAAATAAGGATATGGGCAACACAGGAACTATGACACAGCCCAGAGATCAGCAATACCTGAAGACTGGACTATTCTAGTTCAGTAAAGGTGGGAAACAAGGATATTTAATTTTTTTTTTTTTTACAAAGTAGCAGAAATTAGGTACAGAAACACAGTAAATGCTTTAATTCGGCTAGCGCACTTGAGTGTGTAGTAGCCTACCAATTAAACTAAGCAAAAACAAACTTAAAACTGTATACTAGGAAATTAAATATGGCATTAACAGTTAAAGGTTGCAAGAAGTTAGGAAGGAAAAAAGTTGCTTAATCCCCTCGTCATCTTGTGCTGTCCCCGTTTGAAAAAATTTGTGAAAAGGACATTAGAAACAAATCAGGGTGTTTTTTTAATTTGAATATAATGAGCAGAAGAAATGCCTGAAGGACATTTACTCAGAATCAAAAAAAAAGAAAAAAAACGCATTACATATGATGAAGCCCAATTGGGGGGGGGGGGGGGTAGAACTGTCATCATTGATGACTATGTTAGCAAAATGTATAACATGAAGGACACAGCATTTTATGAACTTGCATCACACAATGAAGTAAATGTGGCCTACAAGAAGATTGATTTGCTTGTACAAGATTTGTTTTTTGATGTTTTGAATACTGTCAGTGGAGCAACATGTAGCACCACTGACCTTTGGTGCAAAAAGTTGTGGGTTCTAGTCCCATATCAGGTAGATGTATTGCTGACAGTGTAGTGCAGCATAATGGGGAGTGCTGCACTCCTGAGAGTATCTTCAATCAGAAGAGACGCTAAACCGAGGCCCCATTTGCCCAAGTTGGTGATAGCTTACATGGATGTAAGAACCCACAGCACCCATCAAAAAGAGTAGAAGTTCCCCGATGCCTTGGCCAAATTTCCCCTAAATACCACCTCAGGTCTTCCCTGCAAAAAAGCAGTCACATTAGACTTCTTAACCCAGTCAAAGGATAGATAGATAAATAAATAAATAAATAAATAAATACTATTAAATAAATATCTGTACATGTTTTTGGTTGGTTAAGATCCAGTTATGCTTGCCATATTTATAGTTTCCCCACAGTTCAAAGACTAGCACAATCTACCATTTTGCCCCATTGTTTCTGCCATGGGTTTTAAAACCGAACCCTTATCAGCATTTGCAGATACAAATTAAAACGTAGTGAGTGAAATTTTTTTATTGAAAATCTGTGGCATTTTTATTATAATTAAACAATACTGACATTACAGAGGGGGTGTTAATTGTTACTAATGACATTAAAATGTACTTACAAGGATACCTCAAAAAGAGTTGGATACACGTTATGGTGGCATTCGTGGAAATCATATTAAAAATATTTTTTTTTCTCTGAAACAGAATACTTCCTTCAGATAAATGTTGTAGCGACAGGGATGCCTGCCGCACCCATATATGTCAACACAGAACTGGATTTCTTGGAGGAAACATTTTTCTAATCGAAATATAATGCTTATATTCCTGGGAATCTTATCTGTTTAATATCCCCACCCACACAATACAAATATCACACTTTGCTGTGTGAAATTTTTATTTTGTGGGTGGGGATATTAAACAGTTGAGAGATTCCCCAGAATATGAACTAATAAACCAGAGAAATATTGCTGTTGACTCTAAATAAGCCAAAATACCCTCACTTTTCTGAGTATATTTATTTACAAGGACCTTTTATCTCACTCATACACAGAAAATCAAACTTCTCCAAGATTAAGTGCAGTGTTTAGCTAATGGTGTGATATTAAATAGAGATGGGTTATAAATGGACCTTTGAAGCTTGGTAAAATTATTATTCCTTGGCAGAACAGTATGGAATTTGATTTTCTTAGATCCTGGAGTGTTATCTTATGGTCATCATAATTAAACAGTGGGACATATTTTCACATGATTTAATACTACTAACAAAGTCTGGAAGATTCCCCCTAACTATGTTTAAGAGAAATGTTAACATCAAGACCATCTTGGAACAGAGTTGCAATAACAATAAGAAAAAAGACAAACCTGGCAAGTGTGGTAGTTGCAGTTGTTTTACGTACATCAAGGAAGGTCAAAGCATTTTTTTTCCAAACTGAAAAATCAGTTTGAGTCAGGGGATATTTAAACTGTTGTGAAAAAGGGATGGTATACTTAGTGTAGTGTCTTTAGGCACCCATAATCTTGATAAAATGAAATGCAATTAAAAAGGAACATTTATGAACATTATTATATTTGGAATCATGCCAAAAAATGCCCTCAGTAAATCATATATTAATGTTTTAAGGAAGTTAAGTTTTCAACATTAGATCAAGTAATACCTACCCTGAGGGGTAGGTCCTGGGAAACCAAACTGCAGCATTGAGACGGATTATGAAGTTGCTTTTAAACACTAGAGCAGAACCAAATTTAAATGGACAATTAGCTCCCAGATCCTATCAAAAAATACTATGATCCACTTGCTGCCAAGTGGGCAAGAGCTACAAATCAGCTTCAGTTTTCCTAATTATAAAGTCCAATGAGTGACAGACTGGTGAGAGATGTCTCAGTCCTACCTGCTTCACCAGGAATGGCCTGCATCTTTTGCCTCACATTTCTTTTTTCCCCACTGGCCAAGACTTTCATCACCCCCATAATTCTTTTTTAGGCAAAGCAAGCCTGCTTCATCTACCAGCCAAACAAAGCCAAAACGTAACAGCACAGCAATTCTGCTCAGCATTAGAAGCTTCAGCAAGAAAAGTACAGTTGTGTACACTTACCATAAATGTAGATGTTAGAGTGTATTCACTGTTGCAGTCATCACATTTGGGTTATCTCTGCCAGGGTAGCCCTCAGTCGGCCCAAATACCAGAGGCTTAGTATTTCCGCGTCGGTTGCTGTCACTCCAGGACTGACGTCAGGTCATCAGTGGTATAAAATCAGGCAGCCGATGCCATTACATCAGTTTTTCTTGCCTTGTCAGGAGCTCCCAACAGGGAGCTAGGTCATGGTGGAAGAACAGCACCAGTAGAAAGTAAATACCAAAACTTTCTTAGGGAGAGAGGGAGAGGGAGAGACAAGGGGGATGGAGGGAGGGAAACCAGGACTGCAACAGTGGATACACTCAAACATCTACATTTATGGTAAGTGAACACAACTGTGCTATGTTCTTCATGTTTCACTGTTTGCAGACATGTGATTTGGGTTGATTCCCAAAGCTGAAGAAAAGAGAGTGGAGGCAGTCAAGAAGAGTAGGGGCTGGCTTGGATGCCCTGCAAGACTGCTGTGGCAAAGCCTGCCCTGGATTTGGAGAAGATAGGCAGGTAGTAATGCTTGGTGAAGGTATGAACAGATGTCCATGTTGCAGCCCCCAGGATGTCCATGATTGGGACCCCTCTGAGAAAAGCTGCAGAGGTGGAGGTTGCAATGGTGGAAACAGTCCTGCCCCCCTTGGGGGAAGGTTTCCCCATGCTGTTTGTAGCAGGAATGGATGCAGTATGCTATCCATTTGGAGATTGATTGTTTGGATATGGCCTTGTCCTGGCTAGCAATTGATCAGCTTTCTAAAAAATTTAGTCCTGTGTAGGTAGGATCTGAGCACATCTAGAGAGTGCAGAATTCTTACCCCTTGTTTTGTGAGTTAGGGAAAAAGGTGGGCAAATGAATGGATTGGTTGAGAGCCACCCTGGACACCATTTTTGCCATGAAGGATGGGTTAGTCCTGAGGGAGACCCTATCAGCATGGAAAATGATGAAGGGCTCTATAGCCACAAGTGTTTGTAGCTCTATTACTCTCCTAGCTGAAGTGATGGCCAGAAGCAAGGCTGTCTTCCAAGAGAGAAATTTTAACTCTGCTGAAGCTGCAGATTCAAAGGGGGGCAGGGTGAGCTTTTCCAACACAAAGTTCAGGTCCCAAGCTGGGGTAGGAGCTCTTTTGGGTGGCCTCAAGTTGTTAGCCCCTCTTAGGAACTGTTTGATGAGAGGGTGTGAAAAAAGAGGTGGCTCTGTGCTGAGATGGCAGAGGCTTGAATTTTAATAGAAGAGAAAGATAGACCCCTGTGTAGTAGGTCTGCCTGGTAATCCAGGATGAGAGGTAGGGAGGGCTGTGCCGTTCCGACTCCCTTAGCCTGGATCCAGGTGCAAAACCTTTTCCACTTGTCAGCATAAGATTTTCTAGTGCTGCGGCGTCTGGCCTCACGTATAACATCTAGAACTTGTTTGCTTAGACTGGCAGCTTGAGGAGAGGTCAGGGAATAAGCCAGGCTGCCAGGTTGAGGGTCTGCAATTGGGGATGCATGAATTCTCCATTCCTCTGGGTCAGGAGTGTTGGGATCCGAGGTAGGTGCCATGGTGGCAGGGGTGACAGGCTGCACAGCAGTGGGTACCAGTGCTGGCATGGCCAGTTTGGGGCAATCAGGATTGCCCTCGGTTTTTCCTCCCTTATTTTGAGCAGTACCCTTGAAATGAGTGGTAGAGGGGGAAATACATAGACCAAGAGGTTTACCCACTGGAAGGATACAGCATCCACTTTCCAGGCCTTGCTGTGAGGTTCCCTGGTACAAAATTTGCTGAGTTGATGATTGGAGTGGGAGGCAAAGAGGTCGACCTTCAGGGTGCCCCATTTCTGGGTTACAAGAGTTAAGGTTCTTTGGTCTAGTTGCCACTCGTGTGGGTCTAGCAGGTTTCCTCTTAAGTTGTCTGCCAGAGAGTTTAGAGAGCCTGGCAGGAATTGTGTTAACAGGTATAGTTGCATGGTTGAGGCAGTGTGCCAAAGGGTCATGGCGAGCCTGCACAGAGGATAAGAGTGAGTCCCTCCCTGCTTGTTGATATACCACATCACTGTGGTGTTGTCTGTTTTGATCAGTATAGGACCCGGGAAGAGTAGGGGTCTGAAAGCTGTCAGGGTGTGCTGAACAGCCAACATCTCTTTTTGGTTGATGTACAGCTGTATTTGATTTGGGCTCCATTAGCCCTGAATGCACCTGCCGTCCAGGTGTGCACCCCAGGCATAGTCTGATGCATCTGTGGTGAGGGTCTGGGCAACATGAGGTTGTGAAAAGGGAAGTCCCGTGTTGTCGTAGCATGCTGCTGCCCACCAAAGAAAATCTTTCCTTAGACAAGGTATCCTTAGACAAGGTATCATTGGTATAAGAGTTTCCAGGTCTTAAGAATGCTGACACCAAAGGCTTTTTAGGTACCATTGTAGTTTCCTCATATGCAGTCTGGCATATGGAATGACTAGAATGCAAGAAGCAATGAACCCTAGAGCTTGACAGATTTTCCTTGCAGATAACTGGGTCCTAAGTGGCTAGTTGAGAGAAGTAGGCCATCAGGTAGGTTTGTTTTTCTGCAGTAAGGAATGCCATCTGGGATGCTGTGTCCAGACCTGCTCCCAAAAATACAATTTTTTGTGTGGGAACTAGTTTGGATTTCTTTTCATTGATAGTATACCCCAGGGAGGTCAGTAGGTCCTTTACAAAGGTCAGGTGCTTTAGCAGCTTTTCCAGACTGTTTGCCTGAATCAGACAGTTGTATGGGTAAATTTGAAATTTTTTTTTGTCTGCAAAAAGCAATGGCGGGAGCCAGATATTTTGTGAAAACTCTGGGAGCAGTGGATAAGCCAAAGGGAAGCACAGAGAACTGAAAGTGCAGTGATCCTACCCTGAAACAGTGGTATTTCCTGCATGATTCCCTGATTGGGATGTGTAGGAAGGCCTCTTTTAGGTCTAGGGTGGCTAACCAAGCATCCTTGGAAAGCATAGGTAGAAGCTGCTGGAGGGTGAGCATTCTGAATTTTGGTATCACCAGAAAGGTGTTTAGAATGGATAGATCAAGGATGGGGAGCCATGTGCCCTCTTTTCTGGGTACCAGGAAGAGTCTGGAGTAGAAACTTTGGCCCATCTGTTCTGCAGCAACATGCTCTACTGCCCTCAGAGAGCAGGGAAAGGATTTGCTTTTTGGCCTCTGCCCACTGATTTGTGGGGAAGATCTGGGAACCCTTTTGGGGTTGGCAGAGTGTGGAAATAAAATTTGTATCCCTGGGACATTATGTTGAGGACCCAGCGGTTGTTGGTAATGGTGGCCCAGTTGCTTGCATGGAAGGAGAGTTTTCCTCCTAGGGGCAAGAGCAAGTGGGCAGAGGGAGGGGGTGGAAGTGTAAAGTCATTGTGAGTTCTTACCATAAGGGGGTGGCTTTGCACGCCCTGGTTTTGAAGAGGAGGAACTCCATTGCTTAGATCTCTGCATTCCCTGGGGCTGTTGTCTGGGGGGGGAGTCTGCTTCCCCTGGGTCTGGGCTGAGCTGACATGGAGGGGGCGGGAAAAGACTTGAAGGAGCAATGCCTGTTGAACCTCGGTGGCTGGACCTGTAAGTCGTCTTACTGTTTGCACGGAGTTAGCTTTTTCTTCCATCTTTTTTGAGACCTTTTCTGCCTTGCTGCCAAATAAGTTGCCTTTGTGGAAGGGTGCGTCCAATAATTTGGATTTGACATGGTCTGGCAAGGTCTGTTCCTTAAGCCAAGCATGCCTTCTAAGGACAGAACCAGTGACTGCTGCCCTGCAAGATGCTTCTAGGGCATCAAAACCACATTGTAAGGTGTGCTTAGTTACTTGACTTGCAGAAGGCAATAACTCTTGTAACTCTATTTTCTGCAGAAGCAGGGAAAGAAGATATTTTTTGTTTGAGGAGTTCCATGGTATGTTGCTGATATTTAAGCATATGGAACTGGCAATTTAATGATCTAATAGCAAGAGTAGCAGAGGTGTATGGGAATCCCTATCTGAGGGGGTGGGATTCTTAGCTGAAGTTGCTTTGATTCCTTTAGGTCCTTGAGAGATGACCTTGGGGTCAGCTGTAGGATTTTTTGAAAAGAAATTTGTGAGTGTCAGGGACTCTATAACACCTGTCAGGTTTCCTGGGATCAGGAGGCAGGGTGTCTGGGGTCAGACTGGATTCCATAAAAACATCATCCACAACATCCAGGACAGGAAAATGGCCAGAGGTCTGTGCTGTGGAAGATCTAAGAATTCCCAGAGTCTCTTTTTTGACTGAGGATAGTCCTGACATTCCCATTGGAAATGCTCCCTTAAAGTATGTAGGGTTTCCCCCAAAGGAAAAGTCCTCGGGTGGAGAGGCTGAAGGGATGGATTCCTCTGCATTAGAATCCTCATAAGCAGAGAAGGGTTGCATATCTTCATATTCAGATGCATCAGTCATCGGACTCCTGTTCAGATAAAACTACTGGAGCAAGACTCTTTCTTTTGGAAGGGGTAGCCTGGCTTCCCCCAATAAGCATTATAAGGTCTTCTGCCATTTTAAGCATTTGAGATTGAGGCAAGGAAGCAGGTGCCTGAGCTTGGGTCATTGTTTTTTTGGGCGTGGCTCATATCCTTAGCCTTAGAAACTTGGCAGTTTTCGAAAGAGCTGAAGACGTGAAAGAAGTCAGTCTGTGTTGAGTATCGGTAGTGCAAAATACTTCCTTGGAAGCCGGTGCTTGCTCAGCAGCTCCAGACCCATCCAAGGTAGAGAAATCTACAGGATCCTTAGTCAAAAAAGAGTCTCGTGGCATACTGGACTCCGAAAGTGTCTCAGTAGTGGCCTGCAAATCCACAGAAGCGGGTATCAGGGGCTGCGAAAGCACCCCACTGAGGACCATAGAACTGACAACTAGCTTAACGGAAGCGTCGTAGGCAGTTTTGGACCTGTGCAGTCTGCCTCTTTCTTTATCCTTAAGTTTTTTCAGAAGATCGTTTGTCGGATGGCTTACCGAAGCCATATCAGAATTCGAGGACTGACTGTGAAAATATCTAGCTACAATTAGGGCCTGACGACATATAGTTCTAGCGATGAACAAAGCACAAAAGTGACAGCAGGAGGATGTCGTGGTCTGGGCCTAAACAGGTGACACAGTAAGAATGAAAGTCATGGTGCAGTATTTGCTTTCCACAGGCGAGACAATTGTTAACATTTTCTGCCATTGGCTAGAGCAAGAAAAAAGGATCCCCAATGGGGTACTTAGCTTTAGAAGACTTCAATTCGGAAATGAAAAACTCAGGTAGCGGCCAAATGGCACTCATGCGAACTCCTCGGCAAGAAAAACTGATGTAATGGCATCGGCTGCCTGATTTTATACCACTGACGACCTGACGTCAGTACTGGAGTGACAGCAACTGACGCAGAAATACTAAGCCTCTGAAATTCAGGCCGACTGACAGCTACCCTGGTAGGGATAACCCAAATGTGATGACTGCAACAGTGAAACAAGAAGAACATCTGCCCTCCTGGCACCAGAAAACACGGATACTTGCCTTGTTGCCAAAACATGGTTCCCATGCTGTAACAGCTCTCCTTTCAATGCTAGTCACCTGTTCAGACCTTCTATTGACGGCGCCTGAAAAAGGTTGTGGTATATCCATTTTCCTCCATAACTCAATCACCTGAAGATTTGTATAGCTAGACAAGGATCTCAATTTCTTTGCAACTATAAACAAGTCTCCTACATCATCCTAGCTAACTATAGAATACTCCCCATGTTGCCTATAACAAACAAGGCTAACCTACACATGCTTAATTCCCTCAAAAATAGAGCCAAAAGCTTTCTTGTGGATTTTAGCAAACATGTTCAATGCTTCCTACACTTCATCAATGCCTACTCCTCCCACCAACTGTTAATTCTGCAGGTTGACAATTACATAATTGCTTCACAGTTAATTTACCCATGCTAATCCTCCATTATTAGATCTGGGATTAATTTAAATGCCTCCCATCAGCACATTTACTGTAAATACAGCTGGGACAACTTAAACATCCATTTTCAGAAGACTTCTTTAGGCTTTTTTTTTCTTTTTGAAAAAAGTATGAAAATAGTGTGAAACATTTGTGTAAAATATGTCTCTGTGTGCATATCGCTCTCTTTATATGCATATCTAGCTATACATTATATATATATATATATATATATATATATATATATATATATATATATATATATATATATATACGCGTGTGTGTGTGTATACATATACACACACACACACACACACACATTATATATCTATATCTATATCTATGAGAGAGATATATAAAGTTTCCAATGGTTTGAAACTACGAAACAAAAATAAAACACAATAGAACAAAAAATGTACCTGTACATTTTTGCAGGGGGGCAAGCCCACCCCCCTTGCACCCCCACACCCCTTGCTACTTACATATACCAACTCAGAGATTGCACTACAGTGAGGAAAATGGCAAATCCCAGGTTCCGCACTATACGGTGATCCCAATGCAAAGTTTTCAGAGTTTCAAAACTTCAGAGATATGGTCTCGGCCATATGGTCTTCGGAGTTTTGAAGCTTCAGCAATCTGATAGGGAACCATATACAAGATCATAGGAAGATACTAGGCTATTGGCCCTCAGGCCCTTATAAGCCTAGCCAAAAGTTTAGCCCATGTTTAGACAAGTCAGTACCCGATGCCCCTGTCCAGCAGGGGCATGGGTTGAATCCCAGGGTTGCATTTTCTGTGTCTCATCCATTTATCCAAGTTGCTTAAAAGGGGGTAAAGAGGTACTCTGCTTGACGTGGAGAAGGAGACTATTCTACAGATGGGGAAGTCTCTAGGACACAAATCTATTGAGCCTTGATGGTCTTCTTATTCCTGGTTTTAGGCTTTAGTAGACTGGTAGTAAAAAGGTAGCGTAGATCTTGTTTGCCTGGAAAGAAGTCGTTGAGCTGGAGATACGAGAACATCACCATATGGTACGTTCCCAAGGTTAAAGGAGATTCAAGAAAACATCTCAATTGTCACATCTTTACCTTTAAAAGTAGTTTCACACTCCGCACAGTTTGCTCAGCTAGGCCATTCAGCCGAGGATATTCAGCACTGCTGGTAATGTGTAGAAAAAGTCACATTCTCTTGTAAATTTCTGAAACAACTGGCTAGTAAATTGAGTACCATTGTCAGAAATAACTTTGTGCAGACCACCATGGACTGAAAAATGATATTTCAGCTTAGTCGCGGTGGTGTAGTGGCAGCGTTGTCACCTCACAGCAACAGGTTCTCCTGTTTGATTCTCGGCTGGAGCGCCTTCTGTGTGGAGTCTGAATGTCCTCCCCGCAGTTGAGTGGCGTTCAAAAGACATGCGTAAATGGGCGTGCCTTCGTTGTAGGTTGGGCGTCGAGCTGGCACCTCAGCACCATAAAAATATACTACCAATCATTAGCAGACCGGAGTTCCGCTGTAGTAGTGGATGTTGGATTAGGTAGTAGATCAATCTCAAAGCAGTTTGAATAAGGAGTCCACCAATACCAAGTATTATTGATTAGCCACTGTCACGGATATCTTCCAGCGGAACACTGTCAACCAAGGTAGTTCAGTAACTGGATGTAGATGAAGCAGTTCTCTTTGCAAGTGCAATCTAGTACTACTGCATACTGAAGAAAGTATCAATGTCTTGGTAAAGGCCAAAATACTCTCACTCGCCTCTTAGTGGAAGCAGAACCTAGGTGACCAGGATGCGAAAATCTGGATGCACTTGTACTCATGTTGTAAGGAAGCAGGAACAACAATTTTAAGACCTTTGAAGATGATGCCATCTTCCATCAACATTTCATCTCTGTAGTGAAAATATGTTTGCACTTCTGGTGGTACACTAGATTGCTTTGACAGCCATCCAACATTAAGGTAGTGATTGAGCTTTTGCAAAACTGGATCAGTCGTGTGGTCTCTCAACTCATCAAGCCTAGTATGCACTGCCATCACATCAAAGTCAAGTGTCTCTCCGTCAAGCTGTTCCATTGGCTAATACCTTATCCAGGTCGCCCAGGAGTACAGATAGAGTAATTTGCCTTTCATATAGACCATTTTGAAGGTGTACTTTTGCAATTTGAGCATCATTCTTTGTAATCTTTCTGGAGCTGAATGCATAGGCTTCTTTAGAATAGTAACTAGAGGTTGGTGGTCAGTTTCAATCTGAATAGCGCGACCATAAACATAATCATGAAACTTGGAACATGCAAATACTATTGCCAAAAGTTCTTTCTCAATTGGAGCATACTGCATCTCAGTCTGGGAAAGTGTTCTAGATGCATAGGGTACTGGTCTGTCCTCTTGAATTATAACCGCACCTAGACCAAATTTTGAAGCATCACCAGAAAGAGTAACTGGTTTGTTCACATCATAGTATATAAATGTAGGTGGGGTGGCAATTTTCTGCTTGAGCTCTTCAAACGCCTTCTGGTGCTGTTATAACCATGACCATGCAACATTTCTGCACATTAGCTCTTAAAGGTGCTGTCGACTCACTGATGTCTGGTATAAACTTGCCTAAACAGTTGACCATGCCTAAGAAACGTTGTGGAGATTGAACATTGTCTGGTGCTAACATCTCAACAATGGCTGCTTGCTTGGTCAGGTCTGGTCTCAAGCCAGTACTAGTAAATAAATGACCTACACATGTAACTTCTGGGAGTCTGAACTTGCACTTCAGAGGACTGAGCTTCAAGTTCACTTCACATGCTCTGTCTAGAGCTTTTAGGTTTCTGTCATGCTCTGCTTCACCACTGCCTCCAACTAATAAATCTACTATTATGACATAAGGATAACCAAAAAAAAATTTTGCTCCATTGCATGCTGAAAGATTTCACTTGCAGAATTTATTCCAAATGGCATCCTTAGAAATCTGTTCTGCCAAATGGAGTACCAAAAGTGGTTAGTAATGAGGATTTGCAATCAAGCATCATTTGCCAAAATGAACTCTGCATCCAAGACTGAAAATAACAGTGGCATTTGGTATTAGGGCTGCACCCTCTTAGACTGTGTACATTGGATGATATGGTCTTTTCAATTCTTTGTTCAAATCTCTTGGATCATTGCATATTCTGATTTCATCCGAGCCTTTTTTTGTGAGCTGCTACCATAGACAATACCCATTCAGCTGGTTCTGTAACTGGATAAATTACACCTTGCTGTACCATTTTGCCCAGCTGTGCCTTAACTTTATCCTGCATAGCTATCATAACTCTTCTTGGTGGTCTGACTACTGGAGTGACCTCTGGGTCCAACTTCATGGAATACACTACTGGAAGTTTGCCTAACCTGTCCTTGAAAATATCAGCATATTCTGAGAAAATTACTTCAGAAATATTAGAACTAGGAGATGCACTTATGTGATGAACTTCTTTGGTAAAATAAAGCAGACTCATTCTCAAGCCATCTTTGAGACCTAATAAAGACTGTACTGGTCCTTCTGACTACATAGGACATGTTGCAATAGTTCTTGGTGAAATAACATGAAAGAATCCCTGAGCCTTCATATTTGTCTCTTCACCTCTATAAGCAACAGGTTTCGCACTACTGGCCACATTGAGCTGCTCATTAATTCTCACTCTAGCAAATTTGTCTGCTGATGTAACATTACACTTTGAACTTGTGTCTACTTTAAGCTCTGTGGATTTACCATTAATCCGGACAATACAGAACATGTCGCTCTTTGCCAATAAATTCACTACATCAACTCTTTCACCAATTACTGATACACCATCCACAGAGAAAGCTGACTGCTGCATCTCTACTTGATCAACCTGCTTTTTTGTGTGACCTCTCTTTACAACTGCGTGAGGTTTACCCGATTAGCAAACTTTTTGGAAATGGTTCCATTTGTTACACTGACACTGCTGACCAAATGCTAAGCATTTCTCTCTTTTAGACTTTGATTTGCACCACAACTGCAACAGTTAACAATAAAGCTGGACTTTGGGTTTGCCGATTCATGCTAGTACTACACTGAGGAACATGCTCCTCTAACTGAACTGGTCTTAGAATTTACTGGAAAACTACACAGCTTTGTGATAGACCAACAGGGGTTGTGGCTGCCATGCACTTGGTAGGCCTATTTCTGTTTGCCACGTGCTGCATGCTGTCTACATTTGCTCTGCAGCCTGCTGAAACTATGCTCCTGTCACCTGCAAGCATACTTGTGCGTTTTTCTATCACTTCATGGATTTGGCAAATCTCTATGGCTTTACTCAACATTAAATCACTATCACAAAGCAACATCTTTCTCACAGAAGCACTGATAATACCACACACAAGCCTGTCCTTTATTAACTCATCTTTTAAGTCACTAAACAGACACATTTGACCCTTGTTTCTCACACAAGTTTCCCAACTTGGTCTTTTTTTCTGTTTGTTTTATTAGACTACCCTGACAGTCACTCATATAAAGAATCCACTTATACTGCAATGGCACCTGACTAGTGATTTGCAGGATATCTGCAATACGAAACCCAAGTATACAAGCACAACATTAGTAATAGAAAGACAGGAGAATGTGGGCTGTTCATAAAATATGTTGTTGCATCTTTCGGCTTTTCCCGGTTAGGGGTCGCCACAGCGGAAGTCCGGTCCGCTAATGACGGAAGGGACATGGGCAGGTCAGTTGGACTACTTAGTCCTTAGCTCATGTCAAAGCCTTCTTTTAAGAGTTCCAGTAGATATGCTCCTGTTGTACACAAGTATGTGACTTTGTTTCAAAGGTACAGACAAACAGGACCAATACCATTTAAAGTCCAAACAACAAAAACAAAACTCCGGATGCTAGAAATGCTGAGCGGACCAGTAATAGTTTATTCACAAAAAAAAACAACACAAAACCTTCGGGCCAATGCCCTTCATCAGTGCGAGAATACTATTACTAAAACATCTCAAATAAATACAATTCAAAATTAAAATCATGTGACACAGCCCCAATTAGAAGATAACCCCAATTAAACATTTAATGCCTTAAATCAACAATTTAAACTACTAACGTTATAAATATAATGAAAAATAAAAATTAAAAATTAAATACATAGACATGATCTAACAGTAACCTTAAAGACACAAATAATTCCCATTTACTTAAATGCATTTGTATTTTCTTTAAAATTGTTTAAGGCCAACACTCAAATTAATACCTGGTACAGTCTGCTTGCAGTCGTATAAACATTCATATTCACACACTTCCAACTTATTAAGGTCACCACCCCTTATACTTTTATGCATCACACTATTAACCCTAAAGAGAAACTCAAGATCTAAGCCATGATCTCCGATACGTTTAGCAAGTGCATTACCATTAACATTCCTACAGATCTCAGATTTGTGCTCTATAATTCGATCTTGTGCAGTATTTTACACAAGTTGCCAAGTAAGCAATGTCAGATGTATTATTACACGTAACAAAACATATACTTTCACTTTGTCACCGGCTGTATAAATTCATTGCTTTTTAAAATATCTTTACAGCAAACACAACTATAGCAGAAAAGTATGCCTAATAGTGAGCTTTGTTGTTTAAAATTATCATATTTTATATATTAACAGAGACATCCTTGAAGAGCAATTCCTATACATAAAAGATGGCTGTTTAATCTCTGGCACAGCTCTTAATATGCCCCAGTTTCTAGATATAATTGATTTAACTCCAGCAGTTCGTCTACTATATGTAGTTGCATAGCACAAGTGTTCTTGTTTACTAGAATGAATAAAATTCTGTATTTCAATAACCTTATTTGTCAAGTATGGGCTAGCCTCACCCTGTCTCTCATTTATAATCTCATCTTTAAGATGATCAAGTAAAACATCATCATATCTCCTTTCCTTAAACTCAACCATCATGCTGTTCCATCTGGTCAAGGCATTTCATTTGTATTAAGTTGACCAACTCTTAAAAAAAAAAAAAAATAAAAAAGATGGCTCAGTTTTACCTTTAAATGAGTGTTGTAGAGTGAATTTCAAAAACTAGTTGTGTCATTCAAATATTCAACAAATGGCAAATGACTGTTCACCCCCTAAAATCAAAAAACGTAGTTGACAAAATGTTTATAAAATACCACACTGGTTTACATTCTGGTGGAGAATTGTAAATAATTTTTCTTCCCAATGACCTAAGGTAATATTAGCATAGATATTGGGTATGGAAGTACCCTTATCCACACCTGCTCTGATGAAACACACATTCCTCAAAAGGTAAAAATATTACTTGTCAGTACTACATCCAATAATTCACAAAATTGTCTTGAGCGCATTTCACTATGTTCACAAAGAAATTCACGGATAGCCTCTATCCCACAATCATTATTACTGTGGACAAGACTTTATATCCAAAGTGGCAAAAATAAAGCTGATCTTTTTATTAGTTTTATGTCACTCACACTTGTGATAAAAAGTCACCTGTATCATTTATGTAGCTTTTTACCTTAGGTAGAAATTTGCCAGGAACAGATTGCAAGTATAAGGAAATGGGTTCAGTCACCCAGACACACAGGTCTCGTAAGTAAATGTTCAAGGTTTTTATGTATTTTGATAACCCATAGACCATTGGTGTTACTGGGCAGGGGACACTGAAATAATTAAATAAATCAACAGATATATCAGACAGTTAAAGCTCATAAATACACATTAACATTACAAATAAACTTAGCCACGTTAGCAATATTATTTTTTTTAAATGTAGTTGCATCACTCAAAAACTCAAACATATAAGCAGTATAATCTATCTTGTAATATCACTAAGGTGCCACCCTTATCGGCTTGTTTTATCACAATATTGGTTATTTTGTAGTCTTAATAGGGCTTCATGCTCTTTAAGTGTTAAATTTCAACATTTTGTTCTCTCTTTCTGTGCATATAGTTTGCGTATTTCTTTTTCACAAACATTGTTAAAGGCAGACATTATCAGACAGCTCATTGGCACAAACAAGTCTATTTCTTACCAGAGAGGTATAAGGTAACGAATCTTTAAAAATAAATTTTTAAATTAAAATTCCTCACAAACATTTAGAGGGCTTCCACTACTGTATCACGGAATACATTGAAGTCCTTTATGGAGTAGTGAGATATAGTACAGTTGTGTACACTTACCATAAATGTAGATGTTAGAGTGTATTCACTGTTGCAGTCATCACATTTGGGTTATCCCTGCCAGGGTAGCCCTCGGCTGGCCCGAATACCAGAGACTTAGTATTTCTGCATTGGTTGCTGTCGCTTGAGGACAGACAACAGGTTGTCAGTGGTATAAAGTAAGGCAGCCGATGCCCTTACATCAGTTTTTCTTGCCCTAACCTGTTAGGAGCCCCCAAAGTAGGAGGCCAGGTTCTGATGGAAGAACCCCACCAGTGTAAAATAAATACCAATAAGTCCCTTGTAAGGAAAGGAGAACAAGGAAGAATGGTAAAGAGGATGGAGGGAGGGAAACCAGGACTGCAACAGTGAAAACACTCGAACATCTACATTTATGGTAAGTGTACACAACTGTACTATGTTCTTCGCGTTTCATTGTTGCAGCCATCAATGGTAAGTGTACACAACTGTACTATGTTCTTCGCATTTCATTGTTGCAGCCATCAAATTTGGGTAGATTCCCAAAGCTGAGGAAATGGGTGGAGGCAGTCAAAGAAGCTAGGGGCTGGCTAGGATGCCCTCCAAGACTGCAGAGGCAAGCCCTGCCCTGGATTTGGAGAAGAGAGGCAGGTGGTAATGCTTGGTGAAAGTGTGAACAGATGTCCAGGTAGCAGCCTCCAGGATGTCCCTGGTGGGGACTCTTCTGAGGAAAGCTGTAGAGGTGGAGGCTGCTCTGGTTGTGTGTGTCCTGACCCCCCTGGGGGGAGGCTTTCCATGCTGTTTGTAGCAGAAATGGATGCAGTGTGCTATCCATTTGGAAATGGTTTGCTTGGAGATGGCTTTGCTTTCTTCCCCTGTAGCAAAGCTAACCAGCAATTGATCAGACTTTCTGAAGGATTTAGTCCTGTCCAGACAGTATCGGAGCTGTCTGTGCACATCTAGAGAGTGAAGAATCCTTTCCCCCTTGTTCTGGGGATTAGGAAAGAAGGTGTGCAAATGAATGGATTGGCTGAGAACCACACTGGACACCACCTTAGGCATGAAGGATGGGTTAGTTCTGAGGGATACCCGGTCTGCATGGAAGATGAAGGGTTCCACGGCCATGAGTGCTTGCAGCTCAGAGACTCTTCTGCCTGAAGTGATGGCTAGAAGGAAAGCGGTCTTCCGAGAGAGAAATTTTAGCTCTGCAGAAGAAGCTGGTTCAAAAGAAGGCCGAGTGAGCTTTTCCAAGACAAAGTTAAGGTTCCAAGCTGGTAGTGGTGCCCTTCTGGGGGGCCTCAAGTTGCTAGCCCCTCTGAGGAACTGTTTGATCAGAGGGTGTGAGAAAAGGGGCTGCTCAGTGGGAAAATGAGCAGAAATAGCAGAGACATGAATTTTTATAGAGGAGAAAGATAGACCACGGTGTAGTAGGTGAGCTAAGTAATCCAGGTGTAGTAGGTGAGCTAAGTAATCCAGGATGAGAGGAATGGAGGGCTGTGCCGTATTGGCCCCCTTAGCCTGGGTCCAGGTGCAGAACCTTTTCCATTTATCTGCACAAGACTTTCTGGTGCTAGGGCATCTGGCCTCACGGACAACATCCAGAACCCGTTTACTGAGGATGGTAGATTGGTTCGGGGTTAGGGAATAAGCCGAGCTGCCAAACTGAGTGTCTGCAATTGGGAATGCATGAATTCCCCTTGCCTCTGGGTTAGGAGCTTTGGAATCTGAGGAAGATACCATGGAGGCAGTGGGGACAGGCTGCGCAGCAGGGGTACCAGTGCTGTTGGGGCCAGTCTGGATCTATAAGAACAGTCCTTGTTTTTTCCTCCCTTATTTTGAGCAGTACCCTGGGGAGGAGAGGTAGGGGAGAAAGGCACAGACTGACAGGTTGACCCAGGGGAATCCACTTTCCAAGCCATGCAGTGATGCTCCCTGGTGCAGACTTTGCAGAGCTGATGGTTGGTGTGGGAGGCATAGAGGTCGACCTTCGGGGTTCCCCACTTCTGAGTTATGGTGAAGGTACTTCTGTTGAGCTGCCACTTGTGTGGGTCCAGAAGGCTTCTGCTTAATTGGTCTGCCAGGGAGTTGAGAGAGCCTGGTAGGTATTCTGCTAACAGGTGTAGTTGCATGGAAGGGGCTGAGAGCCAAAGGGTCATGGCCAGCCGGCACAGAGGGTAGGAGCGAATCCCTCCCTGCTTGCTGATGTACCACATCACAAGTGTGGTTGTCTGTTTTGATCAGGAGAAGCGCTGGAGAGAGAAGGGGTTTGAAGGCTATCAAGGCATGCTGCACAGCTATCATCTCTTTTTGACTGATGTGCAGGGGGATTTGCTGTGGGCTCCATTGGCCCTGTATGCAACTGCCATCCAGGTATGCACCCCAAGCGTAGCCTGATGCGTCTGTGGTGAGGGTCTGGGTGGCAGGTTGTGGGAGCATGCTGATGCCCACCAAAGAAATTCCTTTCTGAGGCAAGGAATTATAGGTAGAAGAGTTTCCAGGTCTTGAGAGTGTTGACACAAAAGGCTCTTTAGGTACCATTAAAGTTTCCTCATATGCAGTCTGGCATACAGAATGAGGAGTATGCAAGATGCCATGAACCCCAGAGCTTGCAGGATTTTCCTTGCAGAAAGCTGGGGCCTGGTGGCTAGTTAAGAGAAGTAGGCTGACAGGAAAATTTGTTTCTCTGGTGTAAGGTATGCCATCTGGGATGCTGTGTCCAGACTTGCTCCCAGGAAGATTATCCTTTGGGTGGGCACCTGTTTTGATTTATTTTCGTTGACTGTATACCCTAGGGAGGTTAGTATGCTCTTTACAAAGGCCAGGTGCTTGAGCAGCTTTTCCTGGCTGTCTGCCTGAATAAGGCAGTTGTCTAAGTAGGGGTAAATATGAATATTTCTTTGTCTGCAAAAGGCAATGGCCGGAGCCAGGCATTTTGTGAAAACTCTGGGAGCAGTAGATAAGCCAAAGGGAAGCACAGAGAACTGAAAGTGTTGAGATCCTGCCCTGAAGCGGAGATATTTTCTGCATGATTCCCTGATAAGAATGTGGATGTAGGCCTCTTTTAGATCCAGAGTGGCTAGCCAGGTGTCCTTGGAGAGCATGGGTAGCAGCTGCTGGAAGGTGAGCATTTTGAATTTTGGGATCACCAGGAAGGTGTTTAGAATGGATAGATTGAGGATGGGGCACCAGGTGTCCTCTTTTCTGGGCACCAGAAAAAGTCTGGAGTAGAACTCTTGGCCTATCTATCTGTTTTGCAGGAAAGTGCTCTACTGCCCTCAAAGAGGGGGCAGGGAATGGATTTGCTTTTGAGCCTCTGGCTACTGATTTTTGTGGTAGATCTGGGAACCCTTTTGGGATTGGAAGAGTGTGCAAGGAGGAGAATTTGTATCCCTGAGACACAATGTTCAGAACCCATTCGTTCTTGGTAATGGTGGCCCAGGTGCTTGAGCGAAAGGAGAGTTTTCCTCCTAGGGGTAAGTGAAGGTGGGCAGAGGGGAGGTGAGTTATTGTGAGTTCTTACCATAAGGGGGTGGCTTAGAACTCCCTGGTTTTGAAGTGGAGGTAGCCCACTGCTTAGATTTCTGCATTCCCTGGGGCTGCTGTCTGGGGGGGGCAGGTTGTTTCTATGGGGCCTAGGCTAGGCCAGTTTATTCGGAGCAGGAAAGGACTAGTGCTTGGAGGGAAAGTGCCTGCTGACCCTAGGGGGCTGGATCTATAATAAATCTTTACCTGTTTGCATAGATTTTGCTTTTTCTTCCATCGTTTTTTAAAGACCTCTTCTGCCTTAGTGCCAAATAACTTATCTTTGTGCAAGCGAGGATCCAACAATTTAGATACGACATGGTCTGGCAGGGGTTATTCCTTAAGCCATGCATGTCTTCTAATGAGAGATCCAGTGACTGCTGCCCGGCAATTAGCTTCTAGGGCATCAAAACCACAGTGCAAAGTGTGTTTAGTTACTTGACTTGCAGAATGCATTAAGTCTTGTAAACCTTTAGATTCTGCCCAAGCAGGAAAGGAAGACATTTTTTGTTTAAGGAGTTCCAAGGTATGTTGCTGATATTTAAGCATATGGAACTAACAATTTAGTGCCCTGACAGCAAGAGTAGCTGAGGTGTATACTTTTTTACCCCATCTGTCAAATGCTCGGGAATCCCTGTCTGAGGGGATGGGGATTCTTAGCAGACGTTGCTTTAATCCCTTTAGGCCCTTATGACCTGAGGGTCAGCTGTTGGATTTTTAAAAAGATATTTGCGTGAGTCAGGAACTCTGTAGTACCAGTCTGGTTTTCTGAGAGCAGGAGGGAGGGCATTAGGAGTCAAGCTGGATTCAAGGAAAACCTCATCCACTATATCCAGGACTGGGGGGGATGGCCAAGGGTCTGTGTTGCGGAAGATCTAGGAATTCCCCGAGTCTCTTTTTAAACTGAGGGTAGTCCTGACTCTCCCATTGGAAATGCTCCCTTAAAGTATGCAGGGTTTCCCAAAAATCCTCTGGGGGAGAGGCTGAAGGAATGGATTCCTCTGCATCACAATCCTCAAAAGTGGAGAGGGGTTGCATGTCTTCATAGTCAGATGCATCAGATTCATCTGACTCTTGTTCAGACAAAACTACTGGAGACAGATCTCTTTTCCTTTTTGAGCGGGTAGCTTGACTTCCCCTGATCAGCATAAGGTCTTCTGCCATTTTAAGCATTTGAGACTGAGGCAAGGTAGCAGGCGCCCAAGAGTGGATAGTCGGTTTCTTGGGTGTGGTTCGAACCCTGGGCCTAAGGAACTCGGTTGTTTTTGAAAGAACGGTAGTTGCGAAAGAAGACATTGGTTTGTGTTGAGATTCAGTGGTGTGAAGGACTTCCTTGGAAGACGGTGCCTGAGCAGTGGCTCTGGCCCCATCCAAGGTAAAGATGACCACCGGATCCTTAGAAGAGCTTTGTGGCATACCGGACTCTGAAAGGGTCTTGGTAGCGGCCTGCGAATCAACTGAAGCGGGCATCAGGGGCTGCGAAAGAACCTCACCGAATACTAAAGGACTCATGACTAGCTTAACGGAAGTGTCGTCAGTAGATTTGGACCTGTGCAGTCTGTCTCGGTCTTTATCTTTACATTTTTTCAGAAGATCTGCTGTCGGATGGCTTACTGAAGCCATATCAGAATTAGAAGACTGTAAAAGAAACTATCTGGCTATAATAATGGCCCGACAACTGATAGTTCTGGCATTAAAGCACAGAAGTGACAACGGGGGACATCGTGGTCTGGGCCTAGACAAGTGATGCAGTAAGAGTGGAAGTCTTGGTGTGGTATTTGCTTTCCACAGGTGAGACACTTATTAACTTTTTTTGCCATCGGTTAGTGCAAGAAAAAAGGGTCCCCAATGGGGTACTTAGCTTTAGAGGACTTCAATTCTGAAATGAAAACTCAGGTAGCGGCCGACCGGCACTCGTGCAAACTGCGTTTGCTTCGTACTCCACGGCAAGAAAGACTGATGTAATGGATTCGGCTGCCTTACTTTATACCACTGACGACCTGACGTCAGTCCTCAAGCGACAACAATCGACGCAGAAATACTAAGTCCCTGGTATTCAGGCCAGCCGAGGGCTACCCTGGCAGGCAGGAATAACCCAAATAGGACGACTGCCAACAGTGAAACATGAAGAACATTGTCAGTTCCAGGCTCGAAAGATTAACAGCCGTACACTCATTGTATAATAATGGACCTACCAGGTTACTGCTCTCTCCAGTATACCCTTCCTACTGGACTGTGCATTTTATTACTATACTAGCACTCGTTTTTGTAGTTTCTTTTATCTTTGGATTTCCAGCTGATCCACTGAAAGTGGTAAGATCAAAAGCCACACCGAACAAAAGAAAAACCTTTTGACAAATAATAAGTTCCCCCAGCCGGATAAAGTCACAATTCAGCCAACTTATCACAAAGCAGACACAGTAAAACAGTCTTGTTCATTTAACAACTATTCCAGCCTCTACTATACTCACGTCACCTGCTCTGAAAAAACAATTATCCAAACAAGTCAGTCAACCAGCCTTTTCTACAACTGCACGTATCCAATTAAATCACATCTGACCTGAGTTGAAAAACTAATAAAGGATGCTTCTGTGGTAATAACAGAAAAACAGAAATTCATATAGGAGAATAGTTATTTGTGACAGTAGATGTCAATGATTTAGAGCTAGAGATTGAATGTCAGCATGGCTTAGAGTTTTTAACATTTTTTAAGGAACATTTTTGGGGAGTTCTATGGACCGATTCCTGCAGATGGTGCAGTCTAAGTAAAAAATTGTTATTTTTTTTTATTTAAAATCAATATGTGTATCAAAAAAGATTAACAGCCATTAGGCATCATTTGCCTACCACTGTGCTAACCTTATGTCATACCTTGGAGTGTTTCAACTTTTGATGACATTCTAGTAGTATGGAATAAGAAAGATGCTATAATAAATACTTAAGTGAAAGCAGTTCTTGTTCATGTACAGGGTACAAATAAAAAAAAAAAAGAGTACATCGAGTATATGAATATGCTAGAAGGAAATCATGTCTACAAAAGAACTTGACTAAACTGACCATTTGGGCACAGGAGAATAATATGCTGATAAATACATAAACAACTAAGCATATGAGAATTGGGAGACATAAACTGAAAGGTGAATATTTAATGCATCACACAGTGATTGAAAGTGTAGATTCATTTAAGGACCTGGGTATATGGTAGATCCAGCTTTGAGTTTTTATAATCATATTAACCGATTGGTTAATGATAGCTGTAGAACTATAGGTTGTATAGAAATATTTATAAAGTCTAGGAGATCAGAAATGATGAAGTAATTGTTTATTAGATACACTAGACCCAAACTTGAATATTGAATAACAAGATGGAAACCTTATAAGAAAACAAGCATGAGTAAACTGGAAAGAGTACAGCGGAAATGTACCAAGGGCATCCATGGATGTGAAAATTTAAGTTATTATGAAAGACTAAAATAAGCCGCAGTGGTGCAGCAGTAGCACTGTCGCCTCACAGCAAGAGGTTCTCCCATTCTATTCTCGGCTGGAGTGCCTTCTGTGTGGAGTGTGCATGTCCTCCCCGCGGTAGAGTGGCATTCGAAAGACATGCATAAATGGGCATGCCTTCCTTGAAGGTTGGGCATCAGGCTGGCACCTCGGCACCATAAAAATCAACTGCCAATCATTAGCGGACTGGAGTTCCACTGTGGCGACCTCTAACCGGGAAAAGCCGAAAGAAAAACAACAACAACACGTATCCAATTAATACAGACCAGGTAACTTGGGTATTTGGTAATATAAAAGTGAGCTTTGCTGTACTGACAGGACACTTGTGAGAATTTTCCGCTTTCCTGTTAGCAAAAGTGACTTAAGGATGAATATACTTCATAAATGAGGTGTAGTGTGTGTGTGCTATCCCAACTTTATTTTTTAATATGAAGAAACTGAGATGTCTTAAAAAAAAATCACCCAACTTGACATACATTCTACCTGTTCAACAAGCAAGCCAACCCTTTGAACTCTGTTCCTAACAATGAATGCAAACTGATGCATGTTAGCATTAGTCTGTGCTGGACCCCTGTTCAGTTGAGTTACCAGAGATGTGCATTTATCCTACACTGTACCCTAAAAGGTGAGGACTTCAAAGCTCTACACAGACAGAAATGCTCAGAAATCCCCTTAACAAGTCTCCACTGACTTTTGCCCCTTCTTCATACTTTAAAAACACAGCAGGATATAGATATTTGCTAATAATCTCAAAAAAGGCTTCTTGATCATTCTCCAGCACTAGAAAGCAAAGGTCAGCTTGAGCTCTACCCAACCTACTCTGAACCCTCAATACCTCTACTTAGCTTTGTATACTTCTGTCTATAACACACACAAATTTATTCTTTAGACTCAACTTGAAAAATGAACCTTTACTCAAAGCCTAGATTATATGACAAGGAACTTGTGATTTACCATAGCTGAGGCCTAAATATAATGCATCTCTATCTATGACACAATCTAAAGGATGCACAAATGTCATAACATTTTCATGTCAGCCTTGGCTGTTAGGCTTTTTTTTTTTTTTTTTTTTTTGGATTGCTTCAGGTTCCAGAAGCTTAACAAAAGGATTTAGTAATGACCTATCTGTCTTGCAAGTCCCATCAGCACAACATAAACAGATTTCTCTACATCGAGACAATACCCACAAAAGGATACCTGCTCTAGTCTCAAAATTACAAATGAATTTTCTGGCATACAATTCAGACTCATCCAGATGGCCATTTTATATTACAGAGTTCTTTGTCAACAAGATGCAACTTGCTTCCTTTTACAGAGTACTTATTTGCAGTTGATCCTCAATTCCAAGGCCATCATCAATATGCCGGCACCTTTCAAGCACATATTCTGACTCATGTGATGCATCTCTCTGTCCTTCATTGTCCCCTTTTTGTTCTGTATCATACTTATCCATATTAATGGAGCTGCTTCACCATCAATGCCAGCACTAATCATCTCAAAGAGGATGTGCATGTTTAAGCCAGACATTCTCTAAACAAGTTAACAGTTTTTTTCACCGATTTCCATCTTTTATACAGCCCTGTAAAAACAAGGTCATTAAGTAATCTATTATTTTTGACCGAATATTCTGATAAGCATACCAATTGTCCATTTTCTGACATCACAATACTGCAGGTTTCAGAAACTAAAATCACTGCAAATTGTGTAGGATTCCAAATCCTCTGTCTCGTTAGATGCTGAAGTGCCACCATTACACTATAGGGGATTATGCACCCCCAAACACATTACTTCACATGCTGCTTTACCATTTTTCCTTGCCTATATCCATTTCCACTTTGTAACGTTTGGTTAAAAGGCTGTTGATACAAACAGTAAAGTTACCTTCTGTAGAAAGGTACATTTTCTTTTACAGTTCTTGAGTAATACCACACAGCAGACACTAGCAACGACTTCCTAATGTAGATCCCTCAGGCACTGGGGCTGGGATCCAGAACCGATTTTCAAGATAAATTACTCTAGAGACCCTTCTGGAGCTAACAGTCCACTGGCTACTTGTTACTATCAGATTCAACAGTTTGCCATTACCCTTTGTCACCATTTCCCAAACTAATATCTTACCAAATATTTAATTCATAAGCCTGTAGGCTATCCTAATTTTACTAACTGTAAGAAATACTGCTGAAAGTTATTCAGAAGAACTTCAGTGCCGTGGCCTGACTTAAAAAGTCTTCCATCCTCTGTTAGCCTTACAAGGCTATCTTCTCTATGTACTGAAACTATGTGAAGTAATTTCTCTTATTTACAAATGACTTTCCCCATTACCAAGATGAAGCTGACTGGACTGCAGCTACCATTGCCTTATCTGTTATATAATAACTATGCAAAATATCATATGTTACCCCCCACAGTATCTAATGAACTCTTATGCAAGTCAGCTAAAGGTGTAACCAGTATATCGTTGGGATTCCATACCTCTGCAGGCATACTACTTTGCCCTACTGTATTTGTCCACTTTCAAATCAGAAAGACTTGTTAATGCACCCTCTTCTTCAGACTAACTACTGTCTACATCTCCTCATGCTCCTGTGCAGAGTTCAAGACCATTTCTTCACCCATTCATCTGCTAGGAAAAATAAATATTTTGCTGTGGACCTTCTCTCTTAAGCCATTAGCCCCCATATTCAGTACAACTATCAGTTAATAGCAAAACTCATCTTATAGACCCTAGGGCTCTTTGTTTCTGTTTTTTTACACTTCTGAATGACACAGTTAGACAAAATATTTCACAATAGCTCTTCTGAGAAATAGGACACTGTCTTTTCCCTTCCATCTTGCCAGTGAACCTCTGAAACTTTAATGTGTAGCCAGTGTTTCTCCTTTCTAGGTACATCTAAGCAACCAACCATTTCCAAGCTAATCACCCATGCTCTAAAACATTCACTCATAAACCCTATTACAATTATTTTTTTAAAAATAGGTCAGTATACCAGGTCCCTCCTTACTGCCCTATAATGTATAGCAATTTCCAGGAATTACTCTACCAACGGGAGGGTGGCCTAATGGTTAAGGTGTTTGCCTTACAAACACAGAGTGCAGGGTTTCAGTCTCAAAAGAGATAATTGGCTAGGCTTAAAATGGCTCACAAGGGCATTTAGCCTAGTACTAATCTATGAACCTATTCTAAACCATCTACAATGACACCCATTTCATGAAAGATTGCCTCCAGCTTCCTAAAAAATGCACTGCAGAAGTTCAGAATCTCAGTTTGTACCCAATACCACACCAAATGGACTCCCGTCTCTTAAGAATAGGACCAATACACCTCACTTGAGGTAAAGTTAATTTTTCACCCTCTATGTTTTTAAAGCATTTATTAGTACATCAGGCATTTCTGAATCACGTCAGCCAACTAGCCTCTTTTATCCACTTTTAAGGCACACAGGGTATTTCAACTTTCTTAGCACTCCATACCCATAGGATGCACATCTACCCTCCCTTGAGAACCACATCATCCTCCTTTCCTAATTCAGTCAGGACAGTATCTGACCTGGTTAAGAACATACGTCATTCAAGAATTTAGGCTTACTATAGATGTACAACGCACATTACTTGCCATTCTAGATTCTTCATCTCGCAGCCTGTTAGCCATCACTTTCATTTTGCCCACTCTTACTTCCACTCTTACAATTTTGCTTCCATAACTTGTTTCTATTTCAAGAATCCCCTATGGAAATTCTACCTGCAATCCCCTATGGAAATTCTACCTGCATTCTACTTCAGGGTTTTGGGATAAGTAGGCATTTTTAATGGATTCCTTACCCAGAAACTTAGCTCATACGAATATTCAAAGTACATCTAACTTGTTAAAGAAAAGCATAGATTTCTGACCAAGTGGGCTATAAACAACCTCTTTACAACGTCCAACCTCAGCCGAGTACTCTCGTTATTTTCTAATGCAGTCCATTAAAAGGAAAGGTCATTTCTACTCATTTTTGTGTTGAATGAATGAGTACATCCACTAGGCTTACAGGCCCTTTTCAAGGATACCAAAGTGGTATTTCCAGCGACTAGGGGAAAATCAAATCACAACACCTGGTGAATTCCTCTACTCTTCTTTACATTTTTAGCATCGATTTAAAGTGCTATCAACTCAAGCCCATTAAAAAAAAAAATAAAATAAAAAAATGTTCTCCTGTATAAATACAAGCCAACACCTTTTTGAAGGGCTTCAACCTTCCACCATGATCCCCATTATCTGTAGACAAATGTGCTATCTGCGCTACATTTTTCAGTCCCAGGCTTAAGGTCTTGGTACAAGATGTTTTCTGCTATCTCCTGCCACAAACAGCACAACAATGATCATCACTGTACATGCTACAAAGGTTCCATACTCCTTAAATTTAAGCTCTGCATTAACTGGCTGAGTTTATTTCAAACTCATTAACTTCTCAGTCTGACAACAAAGACCTGGAAATCTATTAAAGTTTAGTATTAGGGTAATTCAGTCCCAGTTTGTGATTTTCTTTCCTTTTCAGTAAAGAAATCATTTTTTTTCCCAGATGAGCTGGTAGTTATATTTTCCATTTCCCTGGCTTTATTTTCATTTTCATCCCTGCGGTCGCATTTCTTCTGCTGAGTTGACTGACTAGACCACCAGCCATAGTACTGTACTAATTATTCAAAGCGGGTGGGAGGAACAGTATAAACCAACAGTGTGCAGACATCCCATTTCCAATTAACTGTTATACAACCAGAAAAACAAAACCAGCGTGTCTACGCAGCCAAACCAGTACTAAAAAAAGCAAAAGGCTCACACAGCACCTCAGGTGACATCAGGTGAAGAGAAAAAGTAGCTCACTTCAGCTTGTGTGATGGTATCACACTGCAAAAACTGTAGCAGCAGAAAACCCATTATGATGATGTAGTCCAATTTAAACACGCAGAAAAAAAATCCAAGCACAAACTGTATTAAAGACCAATGATGAAATAATTCACAAGAAACTTCCAAGTCTGATCAATAAAAAAACTTGTCCCGCTCTCTCTTTCTCTGGGCGGCCATGGTGGTGGTGCAGCGGTTGGCGTTGTCACCTCACAGCAAGAGGGTCCCTGGTTCAATCCTTGGCTGGGGTGCCTTCTGTGTGGAGTCTGCATGTCCTCCCTGTGGTTGCGTGGGTTTCCTCCGGATGCTCCAGTTTCCTCCCACGTCCCAAAGACATGCTTGTAGGTGGATTGGACACTCTAAATTGGCCCTAGGTGTGAGTACATGTGTGTGTGTGTCTTCTGTGGAAGGTTGGGCGCCGGGCTGGCAACTCGACACTGTAAAACTCCACTGTCAATCATGAGCGGACAGGTGATCCGCTGTGGCGACCCCTAACCAGGAAAAGTCGAAAGAAGAAGAAGTTGTTCCGCTCTCTCTCTCACTATGCTTCTGAATTACACTATTATAGCCACTACTTTTCAACCCCCCCCCCTTTTGTTAACCATGACATTGTGCAACAGGCTCATGGGTTCACAGGTGTGTATCAGGCTAACCACTGGGAACTTTTTAATCCCAGTCATACTTACCATATCTCTGGCATGTTCTGATTTGGTGTACTTTTCTTTGCACCTTTCACCTGCAGCCACTCTCCCTTTCCCAGGCAGTCCAAAGCTTGGTCACCTCCTAGTTAGCCATGCAGCATTCTAAAACCCATACTCCTAAACACCGTAACCCTTACTTTTTTATAGTCTAGTTCACTCCAACCACACCACTAGAGAGTCATATGCATTCCTTAAGTATACCAGCATTCAAAGATTTAAAATGTCATCCTACATAATGAAAGGCTGCCTCCAGTTTCCCGAAGTACAGCCAATGCAGACATTCATTTCTACATGACATGGTAACAGTACAAGGCCTCTCACCTGCAGTATAATTCATTTATCTCCAATTTTCTTATTCCTGCAGCAGCTACCAGCAATTCACTTCAGGTTTTGCCCTCTGTTGGCAGTCTTTGTCATACCAAATAAACACCATCCCATTATGCACATAATTCCACTTTGTCCACCTGTCCCTCATTTTTGTTGTTTCCCTCAAGTTGCACCCCATAATCTTAACTTCTTCCACCCACAGAATAGGACCTGGTCCAGCAAGGAAAATGTCACTTAAGGTCTTGGGAGATGGAATGACTACAAGGTAGTCCTTTTAGACTGCATTAACTTCTACTTTCTCCCTTACATTTTCTGTCCTCTCCCTCTTCCACTGGAAGTCAACTTTAATTTTACCACCTTACTTCCTTTACTTCATTCTACCTTGAGAAATTATGTTATCTTTAACTTGTATTTCAGACAATTTTAAATTCATTTTCAAGCGGTAGACCTACGCAAAAAAAAAAAGAGCAAAACCAGCCAACTGAAAGTATTAGCTTACCTAAACCCAAACACCACAGCCCTCAGCAAGTCACCTACTAAAAACTGTGAGGACAAACCTGTATATACCCCGCAACTTACTTATTCCAACATCAAGTTGAGCAACATTGGGGGGGGGGGGGGTTTTGTAAAACCAACTGCTTACCTCTTCTCCTCCAGTCTTGTGACCTCACTCATAAAACCAAACTGTATTAAAATGTGTTTGTTTACAGGGGTAGCGCACTGAGCTCAGTGGACCAAGTACATGCACAGACTGGCTGATTATATCACAATGTTAAGTAGCAGATGCAACTTTTTATTTACTTATTTTTTTGTATACAAAAGTAGATACAAATGCACGGTTTACATAATTATAGCATGCACATATAAATGATGTAGGCATACGCAACTTAGTTTCCCAAAACAATTGTGAAAAATCCAGTACCAGAAATCACAAGTCTAGCACATACAGAGACATGTATCTTCCTACAGTGAAGGCAGAAAGCTGACAATCAAATGAAAAGGACTTATTTTAAGCAGGTCTCAAAAGAACAAAATCTGATGCATTACTATGATAACATGGGTGGAACTTTGTCACCCCACACACTCTTCCTTTTATCACTCATTTTCACCCCTTCCTACTTTCATTCCAGCTCAACCTTTATAAAAACACACACACAAACTTATTTTACTTCTTCCTGCCTTGAATCCTGCCCTGCCCCCCCCCCCCCCCCCCAATTAAAAAAAAAAAAAGTTTTCCTTAAAGTTTGAAAATTCAAAACGGGTTACTTTCTGCATATACCTACCTTATGTGCATTCCCTCAACACTTATTTTGTTAGTTAATTATTTGTCACGGACAAATCCAATGTCATTTTAGATGAACAGCAGTTTAATAACTAGTGTAGTCTCATCATTTTAAGCTTACAGAGTAATCAGATTGTGTATGAGCTCTCCAGAGAAGTGGTTCTACTCCAGGACAGATCAAGTCACACCTTTCCATCCTCCACCCTAGGTGTTTTCCTTGTACTTTCTCTCTCCCTCTCTATTTCAGTTTATGCAGAGACTGGTTTTAATGCTGTCTGTATTCTTTAGTGAATATTTAAAACTAGCCAATTGGTAGAAAAAGTAAATATACACTGCTTCTTTACACAAAAACTCCACTACCTTACCTAAACAAGCCCTTGAAATGGGTTTCACTTCTTCACGCTGATCCCCCACTACCCAATGTATCCCATCCTCTTTCTGCAGCCTAATCCCCCTCTACCCAATGTATCCCAACCTCTCCTTTCTGCAGGCTGATCCCCCACTACCCAATGTATCCCATCCTCTCCTTTCTGCAGTTTCTTTGGTCCCAAGTCGAATGTCTCAAAATAGAATTTTGATCCCGTCTTTTGCTATTAGCAGCATCCCAGGGGATATCAGTCAACATGCTACTCATCTCCACACATCACCCTCCTCATCTGTAACAACAAACCAAAGTATTAGCATCGTCAGCACTCCCTAGGTGAGCAACAAACGTCTAGATGTATGTTCTGAATGTCAATCTACCATCTTCTCAAGTCAGTCACTATGATGGCAGTGGTGCTCCACTTACAGCCACACACACACACACACACACACACACACACACACACACACACACACACACACACACACACACACACACACACACACACATTCCTTTAAAAGGAAATAAATTAATTTCCTTGTTTTGAGGTCTGTCATTGCCATAAGTTGCCCTAGGGTTCTTTACTGCAGTAAACCTCTACATCCTCCTGGGCCCTACCAGAATGCTTCTTCATTTTATAGCTCACTAACAGCAGAGGAATTTCCTAGTGTTGTTGAAATGTACCCACATCCTACCTCTCCCAACCATGTAGAGCCCCTCAAAAAGTAATGGTTCTTGGCTGGAACCTACCAAGGATGCCTTCTCCTTTTCATAGCACTTATGCATATCCCTGATGCAATTTCCTAGCGCGGCTGCAATTTAACCCTCCCCCCCAAACTTACCTTTCCAACTCTCCTACAGTCTACCAAAGCTAGTCATGCTCCTGGCATTTACAAGGTTACAGTATTAAATCTGCTGGACAGTGAGTAAGCACAATCAAAAATACCAGGCCCAAAAGGAAACAACCTCTGAAATTCTCCACTTTAAGAGTTAAGTAATCATTAATACAGCATGCAAACAGCCATGCATTGATTACATTTCCAAGACAGACACCCAAGAGATGGGCTTGCATTTCTTAGCCCCACTGCATTAGTATACATACAAGAAACTGGTGATGTTCTAGTATGTCACACACAGTATTTTCTTCATATTTACTTCACATGCCAGCTGTAACAGACTGATTTCTCTCTTAATAAGCACTACCTATCATGATGCTGCTGATAATGATGATGAAGAATGAGCTCATTTAATGAATATCTCACATTCCCTTAACTACTGCTTCACCACAACATATCACTGGAAATATCTTAACAACTGCGTGACATTTACCACTGTAGTACTTAACCTCCCACACACACAGGATCTCAGTACTTAACTTTTACCGTGTGCGTGTCAGGGGTAATTTCCTCTTCACCCATGGTCAAAGCTGTGCCATAACAGGCACAAGTTACTGTTACCTAAAAGATGCCCCAACTTCCCATATCCATACTCTGCCCTGCCAAAGAAGCAAGTTAACTCATTAAGTACCAGTAATCTCCACAGCAATGTTCCAACACAGATGTACTGAGATTAGTATAACAAGCACCTAAATTCACATTTCAGTGCTCTGTGTCATAAAAGGTTGGCTGAGGATTAATTAGGGTGATATCTAATGTTGACTGCCTTTGAAGTGAATTTTCACCAAGAGACTCGACTAAGTTAAATAAAAAGGCATCAGTTACCCAACATACCTTCTCATGCAGAGGTTACATAAATCAACCTTGAAAACACACTTACTAATCTGTCCTACCTTCACGCTACCAAAACACATACAAGCTGAGCTGTCATTAAAAAGACTTCAATATACTGCAATATCCTTGCTAAACACAACATAAATGTGAACTTTACTTATCAGGATCAACATCTGCTCAGTATTTATGGACTTGCATATTCATTTTATATTAAATGTAGGTGAAGAAAACGCTGCTTACCTCACCAAACTTACCTCTCTAAATTCTCAATATAATCAAGTACATTTACATGATTTCTGAACTTGTGTCCTGAAATCTAGTTGCATTCATCAATCTGATGAACCTTGATAGAGCAGCTTTTCTTCTTCCTTTTGTCTTGGAGTAAAGTCAGCAACTGGGAAACATTTGGAGGTTTCTGATCAAGCAGTTGCCTTAAATTGGAGCCCACCCAGTTGTAACTTGCTTAGCTCCTCCAACCACTATGCAGGAATGGGTAGTTACTACCTAGAAAAGGCAGGACACCTCTCTGGCAGTGCTGCAAGGGATATTCCTAACTGCAAGCAGCTCCATCTCTTGGCAATTTGAAAGTAAACAGGGGAAAAATGCTATGCTGTACAAAGTTCGTTCAGTGCTCACAAAAATTTACAGTAGGAGTCAGAATCCGTGCTAACCTCTACTGCTACTTAAAGGGAAGAATGCTTCCTAAAACACAAACAGCACATGGTGCATTCCAGTGTGTGACAAAGCACAATTCCTCCCTAGTACTTTAAAGTTAATTCAAACCAGAATGGAGAAACAGTTTTCCCACAGCAGTACAGACTATTATGTTATTAGCAGCTGGCTGTGCATTATAAGCTGGGAGCATATTGTTTAGACTACAAGAAAGTAACGGTCAGGCTCTTTTTATATGAACAAATGCCGATAACTATTTTAAACTTATCACTGTGGACAATACAAATGCTTTGAAACTCCACCATTACTGTATAGACAGAAGTCGCCTCCCCAGTTACGTGTAATTTTTACATACACCTGAAACAGATCAGGCAATTCTACTCAAGAAAAGAGGCAGACAGACAGACGCAGGCAGACACACTGTTGAATATTAGTATACAAAACAAATGTGCCATGCTGGGGGGAGGAAGATGAAAAGGAAAAAAAGAACTGTTCCAACACAACAGTAGTGACAGGCAAGAAAATCTGTATGTACAGCAGTAGCACACTAAAAGTGGTCTATGATGCAATAAGGGAACCACTCTACATGGAAAAGCTAGTAGAAAACAGACCACTTACTATGGACACAAAGGCATCCACTTGAGAGAAACAATTACAAGGGATAACATCAACTTTGGCAATGCCCTTCTATTTCCAAATGCTGCTTGCCAGCCAGTCTACTAGATTCACAAAAATACAACTTAAAAGTGCATCCATTCACCATATTATGATAAAAGTACCCAACAGATCAGACTGTGGCGCTAACATCCAGTTCTGTAAGGGATCAGTATGGTCTAGCAAAAAAATCGGATTCCTACCAAACACTGAACACATCAATGACTAAGTGAAGTTTTCAAGTAATCCTCAGTCTTACTAAGCTTACATTCAAGCAGACCATTCAACAGCCATTAGGATCCAATACCGGTGGGATGGTAATAGTCTTCCCTACATATGTTAAGTGAAAACTTGACATCACACATTTGTTTATCCAGAATGGTTTTAAAGGTGGCAATGGAAGTATTCTGCTCAAGCCTATTCTAGTAAAGAGGCGTACTGTGGTGTTGGGTACCTGTCATGGATGGCCAGCTAGTATTGTTAATGTAGAAGTACATAGGACTAGGTCTTTAGACTATGTGATTGCTTTAACACTGGTTTTATTAAGGTGAAGAAGTTCAGAGTGTAGGTCATGCACAGACTGGAAAACTAAGCAAATATCACATCTCAGGAGTTAAAGGCTTTTGAAGGGGGCAGGACTTTTTTTTCAGATAAGCTATGTGTACAAAAAAACAAGATCTTTATATTAAGGAAACACTGAGAACCCTC